>NW_015512390.1:0-880 GCF_001515645.1 Sinocyclocheilus grahami | reverse complement strand
TTTTTTGCATCTGGACTGCTGCCTTGAGTCTGTTGTGTTTTGTGTTTGTGTTGTCTCGTCCCGTTCCCTCTAGGGAGCTAAGAATGTTTGAACGGCTGTGACCTGCCTAACTAGACAGCACTTTTGCCGCTGTCTAGGTAGTCAGCTCACTAGGTTGTGAGATGCAGCCAAAAAGGACTTTTCCTGCCGTCTGTTCTCCATGCAGTCTGCCTTGAGTGTGTGCGCGTGCATGTTTGTGTATGTCATTGTTATATGTGTGTTTGTGTTCTCTGTGAATGTACAGTACACAGTGTGTGTTTGTTTAATGTATGAAATATGCGTGAATGTGTGTGTGTGTAGCTCTCCGCAGGCTGCTCCTTCCACTCTCGGATGTCGTTCCACACACAGCAGTCCAGTTCACAGTGCGAGCAGTCGTCTTTCTCAGGGCTTCTCCGTTTCTGTGCCAACACTGCTGTTCGCTGGTATGAAACCCAGACACAGGAGCTCAGAAGCCCCCAGAGCCAGGCAGTGTAGGCAGGTACCCCACGACCCCCATAACCCCGTCACGACCCTGCCACGGACCTGTCACCCCGTTCTTCATTGGCAAGACAGCTATGACATCACCAGCCCCCCTCTCCTTCAGCTGCCAAAGCAACCTTGTTTACAGCTTAAAAATGCCTCTGACCAATCAGTAAGCTGCATTCAGCTGTCATTCAAAGCGTAAATCCAATCAGAGGTGTCGGTTGGCTTCTGTGTTTTTAAGTTGTTTGTGTACGTACCATTTTTTTCAGGCAGGGTTGTTGAATTTTACGTTTTGGCCTTGTGAAGGCATTAGTCGACCCTTGTTATCAAAGCGTTGTGCTTTGGTTGGCTGAAACACACTTCTTGTTCATCTCATTTG
>NW_015512389.1:8224-8909 GCF_001515645.1 Sinocyclocheilus grahami | reverse complement strand
AGTCTGAAACGCAAAGTTTGTACAATCAGTTGGGAATGCACAAATGACTGCAACACAAAGTAAAACAGCAACAACAACTCCAGAACATCATGAACAATAGCACTACCGCTAACTGTCAGCTACTAGGACTTTGTGCTTCATTGCCATGATTTTACAGTGAAAATTAAAAAATAAAATAGGAATAGACGGTCAATAAAGTCAGTACAGTTAAGCTTTCAAGCGTTAGATTTTAGTTAACATAACACAACGTACCATCCTTGATCGTGTTCTCCAACAACGGCGTGGCTGAGTCCAGGGCACCCTCCCTCCCAATGCTCGTTGGTCTACCTCCATAGATTGCGTCCATTTGGTCGAACCACTTCCACGATCGTCTGTTTGAACCACTCCGGCTGTTGTGGTCCTTTATGCTTCTGTAGTCGCTCTTCAGTTCTTTTAACTTATCCCTACATTGTTTGTAGGTCCGGTGGTAGCCGTGTGCGGCCAAGAGCTGAGCGACCTCCTGAAAAACTTTTTCATTCCGCGTCGCCCCATCAAGCTCTCGCTGGATCCGCTCCTCAGCTATCAACGAGAGGAACGTCTGTACTTCCTCAACAGACCACAAAAAAGCAATTTTTTGGATGTTACAAAAAGAGCGTTTGTTCAAAACAGTTGCGTTCGATCCTTCGCTGGCTGTGCTGATTTAAAT
>NW_015512389.1:0-538 GCF_001515645.1 Sinocyclocheilus grahami | reverse complement strand
CTTAGCTGCTTCAGGTGGTTTGTTTACAACATGGCGTGTTGTGCTATGTGAAGTTAGCGCTTCCTGTGACAAGTTGTTGTCACGGTAACCAATGCATGCCAGTGCAATTAAAGCAATTAAATGTCTGCCTATTTTAAAAGTTGCCCACAGTTTTAGAACGTGGTGCTTTCAGTCCTTCAAGACTTGTTGCATTAAATAAGCACTTCGGTGAGTGCTTCTCTAATGTAACAATAAACTTCTTGCACTTGTTTAAAGAATTACAAAACGGGTTTACTGCAAGTTAAAACCGTTTTAAACATACATGCAGTTATGTGTGCCTCACACTAAAGTACAGTATTACCCCTTTAATTTCATTCAGCGAGTGAAAAACATAATGACCACCAGGTTGCTTGTATATATGCAGTCAAAGTGTAGATGAATTGCTTCAATCTAATTATAAACTATAAGGCTTTTGTGCTGTAGAAAAAGGGACAACAATCAAATCTACCTTGGAATAACTGTACTGAGATTTCTTCTTCAAAGAAACTATTTAAACAAT
>NW_015512388.1:8050-8911 GCF_001515645.1 Sinocyclocheilus grahami | reverse complement strand
TTTCTCCTGAACTGAAGCCTTTTCATTCATGCAGTGAAACTGCACAGTCATTGGTTCAATCAATCTTGCCGTGCTGATGTAGTGGAATGACTAAAAGTATAAAACTTCCATAAGCAACCAATGCCCATAGAGATGGTAACAACAACCCAAGGCTAAGACGGGCTGAGCTTCCCGAGGTCACACCCTGCCTGGTTAATCATTCCAGAGTACTCCTGTAACTTCGACTCCCAGGGGTCGAGAGCTAACAGTTGAATAATGCCAGAGAACTTGAGTATGATATGGCCAAGGGCTCTCTGCCAGATCTGTTTACACAGCGCATGTCACTTCAAGCGGAAAGGACCCTGGCCTGCAAGGCTGGAACTTCCAGGTTATAAAACCTTGCAAATGTGGACGGCGAGGCCCAGCCGGCTACCTCACAAATATCCGCAATGGGCACACCGCTGGACCATGCCCAAGACGAGGGGATGCCTCTAGTCGAGTGGGCCCGTACTCCAATGGGGCATTGGAGGCTCAAAGAAGAGTACGCTAGCGAGATGGAGTCTACTATCCATCTAGAGAGTCTTTGCTTCGTAACCGGAAGCCCTTTGGTGCGGTTACCGAAGCTGACAAAGAGTTGTTCCGACCGCCTATAGGGCGGTGGTCTTGGTGGCACGCAGAGCCAGGTCAGTTGTACTCCTCAGATCCCTGAGGGTCGCGGGGTCCAGGCCAGACTCATCGGAGGATGCGAGGATTTTTGCCTGGAAGACCTGGAGGACCATCATTGAATGAAGCACCAAAGCCGCCTGTTCAGCTGAAGTGTAGGCGCGTCCAGCGAGAGCTGAAGTGGTCCTACACGGCTTGGATGGGTGAGCGGCTTTGCTC
>NW_015512388.1:0-5453 GCF_001515645.1 Sinocyclocheilus grahami | reverse complement strand
GCACGCCAACTGTCATTGGCTTGTTTAGTTAACACTCGAAGGTGATTGGGCTCTCGGGCGAGATCCCAATTCGTCAGTCACTGACGTAACGTCTCCGTTCCCTCCTTCAGGGAACGAGGGTTACACAAGTAACCTAGACGTTCTGTATGTTGTTTCAGGGTTGGCATCATCTGAGGTCCTCTGAGGGGTTGCATCATCTCTTCTCAGGTGTTCTGGATCCAGACTGAAGCTTGTGTGAATCCTAGTTACCACGGGATGTTAATCCCGTGGCAAAAGACAGAGAAACAAATACAAACATAATTAGCGTAGCTGCTGTTCCAACCAAGCAAAAATGATTTGTTTAACCCAAACTAATGAATAATAATGTGCATTTGATTAGATATAACTGCAGTAAAAGATTATGACTGCAGTAAAAGATTATGAGATGCATTATTTGAATGCTTGGCCAAAGAGATGTGTCTTTAATCTAGATTTAAACAGAGAGAGTGTGTCTGAACCCCGAACGTTATCTGGAAGGCTATTCCAGAGTTTGGGAGCCAAATGCGAAAAAGCTCTACCTCCTTTAGTGGACTTTGCTATCCTAGGTACTACCAAAAGTCCAGAATTTTGTGACCTTAGGGAGCGTGATGGATTGTAGCGTGGTAGAAGACTAGTTAGGTATGCAGGAGCTAACCCATTAAGGGCCTTATAGGCAAGTAATAATATTTTGTAACTGATACGGAACTTAACAGGTAGCCAGTGCAGAGACTGTAAAATTGGGGTAATATGATCATATTTTCTTGACCTGGTAAGGACTCTAGCTGCTGCATTTTGGACTATCTGTAGCTTGTTTATTGAAGATGCAGGACAACCACCTAGCAGTGCATTACAGTAGTCCAGTCTAGAGGTCATGAATGCATGAACTAGCTTTTCTGCATCAGAAACAGGTATCATGTTTCGTAACTTGGCAATGTTTCTAAGATGGAAGAATGCCGTTTTTGTAACATGGGAAATATGATTTTCAAAAGACAAGTTGCTATCTAATATAACACCCAGATTTTTGACTGTAGAGGAGGTAACCGTGCATCCGTCTAGTTGCACATTGTAATCCACGAGATTCGGCGTACTGTCTTTTGGTCCAATAAGTAATATCTCTGTCTTATCCGAATTTAATAGGAGAAAATTATTGGTCATCCAATCTTTTACATTTTTAACACACTCTGTTAGCTTAGATAATTTAGAAGTTTCATCTGGTCTTGTTGAGATATATAGTTGAGTATCATCGGCATAACAGTGGAAACTAATCCCGTATTTTCTAATAATATTACCAAGTGGCAACATGTATATCGAAAATAGCAGAGGACCTAGGACAGATCCTTGTGGCACTCCATGTTTTACTGGTGATAATTGAGATGACTCCCCATTTAAATGAACAATGTGGTAGCGATCGGACAGGTAGGATCTAAACCATCTTAAAGCCTGCCCTTGGATACCTGTATAGTTTTGTAATCGATCTATGAGTATGTCATGATCTATAGTATCGAATGCAGCACTAAGATCAAGTAAAACTAGCAATGAGATGCAGCCTTGGTCTGACGCAAGAAGTATGTCATTTGTAATTTTAACAAGTGCAGTTTCTGTGCTATGGTGGGGCCTGAAACCTGACTGAAATTCTTCATAGAGATCATTTTTTTGCAGGAAGGAGCACAATTGAGCAGACACAACTTTTTCTAAAATTTTAGACATAAAAGGAAGATTTGAGATGGGTCTGTAATTTGCCAGTTCACTAGGATCTAGTTGTGGTTTCTTAATAAGAGGCTTAATGACCGCCAGCTTGAATGTTTTTGGGACGTGACCTAAAGACAACGACGAGTTAATAATATTGAGAAGCGGTTCTTCTGCTACAGGTAACAACTCTTTCAGTAATTTAGTGGGTACAGGATCTAATAGGCATGTTGTTGGTTTAGATGCAGTGATAAGTTTATTTAGCTCTTCCTGTCCTATAGCTGTAAAGCACTGCAGTTTATCTTTTGGTGCGATGAATGAAGCTGAAGTATTATACGCTGTAGAATCTACATTTTTTATTGTATTTCTGATGTTATCTATTTTATCAGTGAAGAAATTCATAAAGTCATTACTATTAAACTGTGCGGGAATATTTAGATCGGGTGGCGTCTGGTTATTTGTTAATCTAGCCACTGTGCTAAATAAAAACCTTGGATTGTTTTGGTTATTTTCTATGAGTTTGTGGATATGCTCGGCCCTGGCAGCTTTTAGAGCCTGTCTATAGCTGGACATACTGTTTTTCCACGCAATTCTAAAAACTTCCAAGTTAGTTTTTCTCCATTTGCGCTCAAGACTACGAGTTTTTTTCTTGAGAGAATGGGTATTACTGTTGTACCATGGCGCAGTACGTTTTTCTCTAACCTTTTTCAATTTGATGGGGGCAACAGCTTCTAATGTATTAGAGAAGATAGTGCCCATGTTGCTAGTTATTTCGTCTAGTTCATGTGTACTTATTGGTACACAGAGCAGTTGAGATAAATCAGGCAGGTTATTTGTGAATCTGTCTTTGGTGGCTGGAACAATAGTTCTGCCCGGACGATAACGCGGAGCCATATAGTTAATATTAGTAATACGCAGCATGCACGATACAAGGAAATGGTCAGTAACATCATCGCTTTGAGGTACGATATCTATATCAGTAAGATCAATTCCATGCGATATAATTAAATCTAGCGTATGATTAAAACGATGAGTGGGCCCGGTGACATTTTGCTTTACTCCAAAAGAGTTTATTAGGTCAGTAAACGCAAGTCCTAATGCATCATTTGTATTATCAACGTGAATATTAAAATCTCCGACAATTAGCGCTTTATCAACAGTAATCAATAGGTCTGAGAGGAAATCTGCAAATTCTTTTAGGAAATCTGTATACGGCCCTGGTGGTCTATACACAGTAGCCAGAGCAAGAGATACGATAGATTTCTTTTGCATATCTGACAGTGTAACATTAAGCATTAGTATTTCAAATGAGTTAAACCTGTATCCTGTCTTCTGAGTAACATTGAGAATATCACTATATATTGTTGTAACACCGCCGCCACGACCAGTCTGACGGGGCTCATGCTTATAATAGTAGCTTGGTGGAGTAGACTCATTTAGACCAATCTAATCATTAGGTTTTAGCCAGGTTTCAGTCAAGCAGAGTACATCAAAACTATTATCTGTGATCATTTCATTTACAATAACTGCTTTGGGTGAGAGTGATCTAATGTTTAGGAGCCCAAACTTTAAAAATGTTTTTTGTTCATTTATTTTAAATTGTTCTGGTTTAATCACGATCAGATTTTTTCTAGATCCTGCATTAAATTTATATTTTGACCTCACTATTCGGGGAACAGACACAGTCTTTATAGATTGGACAGCACAAGTACTTCTATCATTTAAGCGGGTAGAACACAAGTCATCAGGGCAGTTATTTGAGATTTGACTTACTAGTCATAACATACACATAACTAGTCTAAACAATTGCATACATACAATCACGCATACATGGGTAAACTGAAAGTGAAATTAAGAGTGAATGAAGGAAACTGAAATGGAAACAGGGGAATGAAGCTATAAAAAGGTCAGTTTTCTCAACTTTCTATTTTTTTAAGTTTTGGAGGTTTCCCATCCAGGTATTGACCAGGATCAACCCTGCTTAGCTTCAGTGGGTGATCAGTCTTGGGCTGCAGGGTGATATGGTTGAAACATACACCTGGTTTTACTCAGTCAACTCTTGGCTGATAGAAGACTGTTAATACAGTTTTTGGGTACCAGATAAGACTTGATGTTAATGGGTTTTGGGTATCAGCAACCCTGCAGATACCAGACAAATTTTTTCTGACAGGATCTGGTGTTTGGAGTTGGATCTTTATAATCTGCCATGGAGACTCAGTCTAACATTGAACTGTTGTATAAAATCAATATCAGAAGCAGAGGTTTGGCATGAGCGTTGGGCCCCTTGTTAACAAGGTGCTGATGATTTTTTGCAGGTGGTTAACTCTAAAGTTTAAGGCAAACCAGCTTCAGCAGATTTTTGAGTTTTCTCAACTTCTTGTTTTCAGTTTATGCAACAAAATTTGAGAAAACTCAAAAATCTCCTACAAAAACAAGTTGAGAAAACTCAAAAATCTGCTTAAGCTGGTTGCCTTAAACTTTTAAGTTTTCTCAACTTTGTATTTTTTACAGTGTAGGTTGCTGCTGGAAGAGGTGTTAGTGAGGCCAGCAGGGGGTGCTCACCCTGTGGCCTGTGTGGGTCCTAGCGCCCCAGTGTAGTGATGGGGACACTATACTGCCAACAAGCACCGTCCTTCGGATGAGACGTTAAACCGAGGTCCTGACTCTCTGGGATCATTAAAAATCTCTAAATGTCTTTCGAAAAGAGTAGAGGTGCGACCTCGGCATCCTGGCCAAATTTGCCCATTGGCCTCTGACCATCATGGCCTCCTAACAATCCCCATATCTACTGATTGGCTTCATCACCGTCTCCTCTCCACCAGCAAGCTCATCCAGGTGGATCCTGCAGCTGGTGGTGAATGAGGAGATCCCTCTCACAATGTAAAGAACTTTAAATGCTTAGAAAAGCGCTATATAAATTTAATGAATTATTAATTATTAAAACAAAACTGTTTCACAACAACATCCCATAAACCTTGAATTTCCATAAACACTCTCTCTTATCTCTTACTCATAAAGACAAAACAGTTCATGAAACCCCACAATAATTAAACAATGAAAATGCTTTAGCAAGGAAAATAAGAAATATAAAGTATAAAAACATAATAATAATAATAAATAAGTGATATAAATTATAATTGATCAAAATAATCAAATAAAAAATTACATAAATGGCTAATGATCATAAAAGATTATAATGATTATAAATGAATTTTTTTAAAAACCACACACACACAACACAAATGTATGATTGCTCTATTGTGGCAACACACACACACACACACACACACACGGTTTGCATTTGAGGATCCTGAGATCCTTCATTCCCTTACGCAAAGAAAAATATATTTCATAATATAAATGATCAATATATTAAATAACAGTATATTAGAAATTATACAGATTAATATATTTATAAATGCATTACAATATATTGAATAATACATAAGGAATTGCTACTTTCATATACTGAAGAATATATGACAATATATTTGCTTATATATTATATCACAATATACTGTGTGTAATTTTCAATCAAATTCTCAGTCCAATTTGATGTGTGTTTAATTAGATTAATTAAAAGCCACATTGTGTAGTACAGGGGTGCCCAACCCTGTTCCTGGAGATCTACCTTCCTGCAGAGTTCAGTTCCAACCCTGATCATACACACTGTCTGTAATTATCAAGTGCTCCTTCAGATCCTAATTAATTGGTTCATTTGTGTTTGATCAGGGTTGGAGCTGAACTCT
>NW_015512387.1:6095-8912 GCF_001515645.1 Sinocyclocheilus grahami | reverse complement strand
GTGTGTGTGTGTGTGTGTGTGTGTGTGTTTGGAGAGTGAGAGTGAAAGAGATAGAGAGGGTGTTATAGTCATGGAGCGGCCTTTCTCTGGCTTTCTGTGACATCACACAAACATTAAAAATAAAATATCTGTTATCTTTCAGGGGTTCTGTTAGAATACACTACCAACCCATCTGAAAATGTACTTTACTGAAATAGGAATATAAGCAAAATTTCAGATTAATCTGAAACGGTCTTTAAAGTAAACACAGTAATGTTGCGAAACATTATTACAATTTAAAATGTTTCTATGTGAATATATTTTAAAATGGAATTTATTCCTGTGATGCAAAGCTGAAATTTCAGCATCATTACTCCAGTCTTCAGTGACACATGATCATTCAGAAATCAAATTATTATTATTAATGCTGAAAAGTTGTGCTGCTTTGTGCAACTTTTTTCCCAATATAGAAAGTTCAAAAGAACTGCATTTATCTTTTGTAACAATATAAATATATTTGCTGTGAATTTATCAATTTAATGGTTCTTTGTTAAATAAATTAGCCTATAAAAAAATGGTCACATTACCCCAAAATGGGGGGAAAAAACGAAAAATAGAAAAGAATTAGAAGAAAAACTTAGTTTGCATAAGTGACATTTTTTCAACAATTAAAGTTTATTGTTATTTAAGTGTCATTAAAATGTTACAGTGCATTGAATTTTCTTTAAGCAAACTATAATTTCTGATAGACAGACAGATAGATAAAATAGAAAAAAAATGTTCTCGTAAAACTTACTTCAAAATGTTTTATTAAATCTTTTACTATGTAGTGCATCTGTTACATTTACATTTGTAATCAATAGTGAAACTTAATTATGAAATTTATGCTAATTAAGACTTATTTGGTTAAAAATACATTAAAAACTGCTAATGTGAAATATTATTACAATTTAAAAGAATTTTTTTAAATTATTTTTTATTGTACTTTAATATAAAATTTTGTATTATCATTATTACAGACAAGCAATATTCACTCAAGCGAAAAATATGACCTGTACATAACCATCAGTACAAGTCAATATTCAAGCCACTCGACAATCCAATCCAGTTGTAAAGTGTTAATGCTTCATGTGTCTTTTTTATCACCTTATATTAATACATCATGCAATAGTCAACAAACAATATTAGTGCACAAACAGTGACAGATTTAAACCATTATGATGAACAGCCACTTCTCCATATCCTCACATTTGTCTTGCCGTACTCTTATTTCAATTTAGTGCATGTGATAATCATCTAATCAAAATAAAGTATACTTTTTAAAAAACACACATTGAATCAAAGCTTTATTTTGCAGTCGTACTCTAGAACCCATCAGCACCTTCATGTTTCCCCATAACCGATAGTTGCAAAAGCTATTTTCAGCACCAATTAAATCGTCCTTCAATGCCAAAACATTACATCACCATTTGCAAAACGGTAAACAGAATTACCGTTTTAGTATTAGAATTAGGAACTTTTTCAAAAAGCGTAAATTACAGAATGTCTTACAAAACAGAAATACAAATCATCTCGGATAACATGCTCATTAGCACATAATTGAGCCCTGGCAAATAAAACCATGCCATGAAACAATAACTCCCTGTAAATCACAGCAGAGAGCATTTTAATGTAGCGCGAGTCACAACAGCTATTGCGAAGCATAGATTTATTACAACGATAAGCGTCAAACACGGTTACTGTCAGTGATGGCTGTGCATTCAACACGCATGTTCACCATGGGAATCAAAAAATTCGCTTGACAGTATTTAGATGCAACATCCGTGATCGGTGTTTGCTCATCAAATAAAGTGTATTGGATGAGAGGGAAAATAAATACAGCTTGTCCATTAATATCATATTAAACCTGCTGAATGATCAGCAGATGCTCTCTGACAGACAACGGGATAGTGTCTCACATTCAATATCCCACAAACCAACCAATAAATCACTGATTTCATTAGTAGATGAATATAACGGCTCATTAAAGCAAACTAATAAATAGCTCAGAGCTAAAACGATGAGTCACTTTTTGAGATGAAATGATCAGCCCTATGAAGTCCCTATGGACTTTAGTTAGACCAGATGCCATGTTTTAAATCTTTGAGCTCGAAGTCTGCATTATAACAAAACTCTCTGCAATGTGATCCCATTCCTGCTCTCCGACTCTTTATTATCGACTGGTTTTCATGCCGTCTTTCACTCCCGTCGCCTCGTTCTCACCATTTCGCAGTCATTAGGTCTTTTCAAATGAGCCTCAAACTGCTTTGTTGCATTTTGGAATTGAAGATCTACCTTTTCTTACTCTGCCGTCTGTCTGCCGTCTGCACCTGGATATTATGTGTCTGTAAAGTGGGCACTTCAGGTGAGTCTGAAAGGGAACGGCTCGGTTTCGGCTTTGTTTGGCTTGCTAGAAGAGGACGGAAATCTAGGCCAGCTAGTGAACGTGATTTCAGGGTAAAAATGAGGGGTTACAAGGCTGTAAGTGCCATGTGATTGATCACTCCAAAAGTCCAGCAGGACTTTGTCTAAAAGCAGACAAAGAAAAACATTAAATGAAAAAAAGAAAAATGGTGACATATCTACTATTATATACGGTATGGTTAATTATAATAGCATTATTACTAACATTACTGCATGAACTAACAATAAAAATTAAATATATATATATACACATACATAATAAATATACACAGCACAAATAAATATATTATGTAAACAAAAACTTTTATTTTGGATGCGATTAATCATTTGACAGGGCTAATATATATATATATATATATATATATACACACACAC
>NW_015512387.1:0-642 GCF_001515645.1 Sinocyclocheilus grahami | reverse complement strand
TTTTGTAACCTTGGCGAGATCTGTGCCTTGCCACAATTCTGTTTCTGAGCTCTTCAGGCAGTTCCTTTGACCTTATGATTCTCATTTGCTCTGACATGCACTGTGAGCTGTAATGTCTTATATAGACAGGTGTGTGGCTTTGCTAATCAAGTCCAATCAGTATAATCAAACACAGCTGGACTCGAATGAAGGTGTAGAACCATCTCAAGGATGATCAGAAGAAATGGACAGCACCTGAGTTAAATATATGAGTGTCACAGCAAAGGGTCTGAATACTTAGGACCATGTGATATTTCAGTTTTTCTTTTTTAATAAATCTGCAAAAATGTCAACAATTCTGTGTTTTTCTGTCAATATGGGGCGCTGTGTGTACATTAATGAGGAAACAAAATTAACTTAAATGATTTTAGCAAATGGCTGCAATATAACAAAGAGTGAAAAATTTAAGGGGGTCTGAATACTTTCCGTACCCACTGTACCTGAAGCTCTCTTTGGGGCTGTCTGTGCCAGCGGGCCTGTCTGGAAAACTCTACAGACCATCATCCAGCTTATTAAAGTGGAAAATGAACTAATTTTATACAAGACCAGCAGGAACGAGAGACAGAGAGAAGAACAGGAGCTGAGAGCCGAGAGTGCTCCAGC
>NW_015512386.1:8633-8913 GCF_001515645.1 Sinocyclocheilus grahami | reverse complement strand
GTAGCATGTGATGTTTAATTATTTTTAATATATTGTCCACAGTGGGGTTGACCAGCATGTGTGTGTGTAAACATGGAAATTATTCAATGCTCGCCCTTCCTTTGGCAGATTCGTGCAGTACACCAACCTCAAGCTGCAGAACAAAGATCTGCATGAAGACTGTGTACACTTCCTTGAGTTCATTGCAGTGCAAAAGAACAAGGCGCTGTTCTCCAGGCTGATGGACAAGGAGAGAACTCAAAAGAGGTACAATTAATTGTTTGAACCAAGCAGAACAAAA
>NW_015512386.1:6456-6704 GCF_001515645.1 Sinocyclocheilus grahami | reverse complement strand
CCGGCGACTTCCCACCGAGAGCCGGGTCAGTGCCTGGATTGAGAGAAAGGGATGGAAGAGCAACATCCCCACTGCCGCTCGCATCATTACAGAGTGGAAGCCTCCAGGATCCATTGACACAGCAATGGATTGTGATTATATACAGCGCCTGACCAGCAGTCAGAGGTGGCGAGGGCTCGCAGTGACTGACATCCAGGGAAAGGGCAAGGGTGTCATTGCCACTCGTGACTTCCAGGCAGGGGAAGTGG
>NW_015512386.1:4316-4520 GCF_001515645.1 Sinocyclocheilus grahami | reverse complement strand
CATGTGATGTTTAATTATTTTTAATATATTGTCCACAGTGGTGTTCACCAGCATGTGTGTGTGTAAACATGTAAATTATTCAATGCTTGCCCTTCCTTTGCCAGTTTCCTGCAGTACCACACAGCGGAGACCAACCTCAAGCTTCAGAACAAAGATCTTCATGAAGACTGTGAACACTTCCTAGACTTCATTACAGCGCAAATG
>NW_015512386.1:2161-2380 GCF_001515645.1 Sinocyclocheilus grahami | reverse complement strand
TTACGACATAGCAGTAGTGCAAGACAGTTGCTATGATCTTGTCACAGATAGATAGACATATACAGACAATGAAGCATATTATTAAGTTCTTTGGATTTGACAGTGGAATTTAAACTGTGGCTAAATTTTCCCTGGCTTTGTGAGGCAAAATAAATAAATAAATAACAAATAAATAGATAAATAATAAATAAAAAAATGATAATAATAATAATAATAATA
>NW_015512386.1:0-220 GCF_001515645.1 Sinocyclocheilus grahami | reverse complement strand
GATGGTCGACTCAGAGCTTTGCAGCAGTGGGGCTGTTTTCTCCCTGACTTCAGAGTTTGAAAACAGTTTCAATGGTATTCTGAATGTTTAGTTTTATTAGTTTTAATAGTTTTAACCTGTATTTTAGAATTGTTCAGCTGTTGTTCAGCTTCAGTACAGACAAGGAAGCATGTTATTAAGTAATAGTTTCATGAAAGTGTTTTATAGCACTTTTACTATC
>NW_015512385.1:7390-8914 GCF_001515645.1 Sinocyclocheilus grahami | reverse complement strand
TGTCTGGTGAGTGGGGCTCTAGCTCTGTTGTTTCAAATTAAATCAAATTAAATCATCACATCTCAAATGTGTTCCCATCTGCTGCTTCACACTCGAAATAGTCTTTGTTTTTCAGCAAATCAGATGATAAAGGCTGTTTAGCTGTTGTTTTGTACATGCCTGTTTTATTATTGTTGATGAATGTGTTTGTGATCTGCAGGGTGAAGTGTTCCAGTACAATAAACAGCAGGCCGACCCAAAGCAGGGAAAATCTCTGGATATTGGTAAAAACTATAAACTGTACATCAGAGGTCTTCAACCCTGCTCCTGGGGACCCACTGTCCTGCAGAGTTTATTTCCAACCTGCTTCAGCTCAGCTGCATGTGTATTTTCAAGAAGTCTTGCTGAGCTTGATTAGCTGCTTCAGGTGTGTTTGATTAGGGTTGTAGCTAAACTCTGCAGGACAGTGGGTCCCCAGGAGCAGGGTTGAAGACTCCTGCTGTACAGCAATACTCATTTAATGTGTTTGAATGGATTCAGAAATGTGTTCTTCTCTCATCAAACAGATATATGTGTGTCAGTGCTGAAGAAGGTAAAGCATTGTCTGGTGGAGAACAAGAGTTCAGGAACAGCAGATGCTCTGGGACTCAGCAGAGCCATTCTGTGCTACGGTCAGATCATTCCAATTGTTTAATCTCCTTTTAAATCAAGACACAACCAAATTGTATGTGCAAGGTGTCGTATAGTCCACACTCACTCTTGGGCATTTATTGAAGGGTGAAGAAGCACCAAAATGTCAATATTGTAGCACCAACTTGTCTATAAAATGTTTTTGGCCTGTCCAATTTTTTATGTTATGAGACAACTGTTTTTATCAGGGCAAACCTTTAAGGACTTGATGGACCCAAAAGATCTAAAAAAAAAATTTTTAAATCACAAATACATTTAAAGAAGAATATAGAATTGTACTCAATCTGTTTAATTTTATAGAATGTTTTCATTATATTGTATTTATTTTTGAATATTTAATCTGCCATGTAATAGCTGGTGAAGCTGATGTAGCAATAAATGTAAACACAACCAACCATTATTTAATCAGTATTTCATTAAAATACTATTTTTACACACATTAAAAACAGGACAATACAGGACTAAAGTACCAGACTCATAAATACAGTATAAATAATAATCATTATTTCGCATTAGTCTGTTTGGAAACTCCATCATTGAGAGTATTGACAGGTTCATGTGTGGATTATAATGTGTGACATGAGAAATCAAGCATGTGTGTGTTTTTATGTTTCAGATGGTCTGGTGAAGAGGCTGGAGCTGGAGAAAACAGCTGAACTTTATAAAGGTGTTTCATTAACACTTAATTTAACCAATGACTGAGAGAGTTTAATATGGAAATAATATGTGTATTTTGTGTGTGCTTTCTATGAGCTCTCACACAGGTACAGTAGATGATTCCTTGATCCACATTCATCTTGTTCATAATACGTATGTCTACTGTGGAGGATGAAACACAGCAATTCACCACCTGGT
>NW_015512385.1:4786-6054 GCF_001515645.1 Sinocyclocheilus grahami | reverse complement strand
GTATGTCTACTGTGGAGGATGAAACACAGCAATTCACCACCTGGTTGCCAACAATAGGGCAGTAGGAACTGATTCAAGCCCAGAAAGAAGATTCAGTAATCTCTCAAGTGAGACAATGGAAGGAGGATGGTGTCACACTCACGGATGAGATCAGGAGATTTGACAGGAACCAACAGAAAGTTGATGTATGAATGGAACAAGCTGCACCTCTAAGGAGGACTCCTATATTGAAGAACGAGGGAAATAGAGCAAGTGCAAAAAGCTGGCACTCAATTACCTCCATGACAAGATGGAAAACATTGGTACAGAGTGAGTACTGGGTCTGACGAGGGAGCAGTTCTACTGGCCATTCATGAAAGTTGAAGTGGAAGCGTATATGACTGCAAAAGTGCCCATGCATAAAACAGAAGAAACTGATTGTACATGTTTGTGCACCCATGGGTAGCATCACAACACGTTCACCTATGGAGCCGGTATGCACCGACTACCTGCACCTGGAGCCAAGCTGTGGAGGATATAAATATATCCTGGGGGTCATGGATCATTTCACAAGGTTCGTCCAAGCCTACCCAACCAAGAACAAGTCAGGGTGGACTGCAGCCAAGTGCTTGTTCCAAGATTACATTCCGAGTTTTGGATATCCGGCCAAGATACATCACAACCAAGGCTGTGAGTTTGATAACTAACTTTTCACACTCTCGAGTTAATTGATAGCATTGCATGTCTCTGGGAAGCTCACATTGTCAATCGTATTTGGCGCACTTGCTAGTCACATGACCGGGCACAGAGGGAAGCATAGGAAGCCAGTGAATGTGTGTGCATCCATTATATATTCACTCCTATGGGTGTAAAAAGAGTGAATTGTGTTTAACAACGGTTTTAAGAAGCAAGTGCAGTTTGAAATACACACTGCTCCAGTCAGTATGAGTAAATTCACATTAAATCTCATTCGGCCTCATTTATCAAGAAGCACAGATCCAAGCACACAAATCAGCTTACGACAGGCTTCACGTGTGATTCATGCAACATTCATATGCTGCCAATCCCATCGAACAAATGATTGTACGTTGATAAATGTGTGGCTGAATACAATCGTCATTTCAATCACGCCCCTGAAAACACTCTGGTTTAGAAGCCTTGGCCCTAGAGTTTACAACATGGAGAAACGTAAGCTGGCCAAAAAGAGGAAGTAATCTCATGAAAGAGAAACTGAAACTGAAACACCCGTTAACCTTGTAATTGCAAACAATTACATTGATTTATATGTA
>NW_015512385.1:2829-4035 GCF_001515645.1 Sinocyclocheilus grahami | reverse complement strand
TGTAGTATATATTTATATATAAATATATTACTTGTTTTTCATGAAAACAACTTTTGATCAAAAGACATTTATTTTAAATGTATAGCAGAGTAATGAGGCAGCAACATATGATAGATAAGATGAACAAGAAAGGCTATTAATAATCGTTCATTGTGCAAAAGTATTATGATACTAAAGGCTACAAATACAGAGCGGCTCAAAGCTTGAAGCAACACGGAGTCACAGCGCGCAGCATAGAGAAGTTCAAAGCACAAAGTGAAGAGATATTGATTCGTAGTGTATTAAATATGTGCGTTAGTTTATTGAGCCTTTTCTTTTAACAGTTTTAAATTTTAGTTACTGTGCTCGTGACCAACAATTCATAGTGCTCTCTACTCCAGTCTTGTGATTTAACCAGATATCCGGTAGAAATTTACACGATTTAGAAACAGCACGAAACTCCAGCAAGATAAATTCCTTTTATGCAAAACCATTAATCTTTATTTTCAGATCAAGTATAACATTAGGAACATTTAATCATCTTGGAGAGAGTTTCATCGTCTTGACTGTCGAACCGAACGTGACGGGTAGTTTGAATGCTGAATGGAGGATGACTGACAGCGCTGCAGAGAGAAGAGTTTACGTGAACTTGACTTAAATATTCACATGTACCTCACATTAAACTATGGAACAGCTTCAGAACACTTTAAATATAGTGCAAGAAAACTTTATTGTGCTTATGTGGCTTTCGTGTGGCTTACTAATAACACAGAATAGTATACGCACAATATCAGATTTGGATCGGTCTCGTCTGACCGATACCCCATTCCGACAGAAAATGCCAGTATCGGAGTGATACCGATCCTGAATATCGGATCGGTGCCCCCTTAATATTAATTACCAGTAAATATAATGAAACCTTTACAATAAACACTATATAGCCTATTTAGTTTCCCTCACACCACAACAAATCCTTTAAATGAAATGGTATTACAGAACAAAAATTTAAAACGAGTAGCTATAAGTCATCCCCCATTTTTGAACAAAGACGTGAAAGTGCAGTACCCAAACTTGAATTATTATAATTCATAAATGCTTTGTAATACAGACCTGAGGTTGGACTCTTTTTAAGAAGACAATCTGCAGATTACCTCAGAAGTGGAATCATTTCAAAATACTAAAGTAATATTTTAAAGGGGTCATATGATGCGATTTAAATTTTTCCTT
>NW_015512385.1:0-1475 GCF_001515645.1 Sinocyclocheilus grahami | reverse complement strand
TCATTATAAACAGCATACAAACGTCAAGCTGAAATGAATTTATTTAAAGCAAAACAGAAATGGGCACTGGGCTCACAAGCCTCTCTCATTCGAAAAGAATCCAAATGTTTCCATTTTAGCTATGTAACATTTGGTTGCTAAAGTGTTATTCATTATATAAACAAGGCTTTGTACTTGTACTTTGTACATGTATTTGTTGTACACACTGTAAAAAATGTATTGTCAAATTAACAGTAACTTACTGGCAATAATTATCCAGTAGTTGCTGTATTTCATTCAACCGTAAAATTACCGTAACACTAACTACAGTAGTGTTTAGCTTACTGTAAAATTGAATACAGCATTTTACTGTATTTTTTTACCATGTCAAAGTACAGTATTACACTGTTGATTTTCAATATCCACATAAAACATCATCCATCATAGGCAAAACATTTTTTTGTTTTGGGTGATGCACACTGATTTTACAGCAGACCTTTTAAATTGAGCAGTGCAACTTTTATGTTTGGTTGATTGCATTTTAGTTTGATTATGAATGGCTAAAATGTCAAGTTAGCAATGCTAGAACTGATATGTTGTGTGTATGTGTGCGTGAGGCAACCGCGCGATCAGTTGAATTTAATAAAATGAAGATATAAAGAAAAAAAGAGTGTCACAAACAGAAAAGTAGCCTATACGTGTCACAGTTTTCTTTTGTTAATCTGTTAATTATTTAAGAGAAATATATTTTGTGTAGCCCTATTTATTTTATTTGTTTTATATACTTAGCCTAATTCCTGTTTTTCTCCGTTCACAGATGATGCGCCGCAGGTGTGTGATGCGACGATCTGTGTGAATCCTCATGGTCTGTTGTTTATGCTGAAATTAGGGCATATAAAGCAAAAAACAACAACAACAACAACAAAAAAAAAACATAATCCTACTGGTTAACGATCAACCAATGAGCTTCGGTTGTCGTTCAATTCCAAGTTTTGCACAGAAATGACCGTACACCCAATTTTCTGTTGTATGTTTGTTTCGTAAATGAGGCCCCCTGTGTTTATGAATATTAATAGTGCTAATATTAATATTAATTGTGCAGACATAATTAAAATGTCTGTTGAGTATTCAAATGTTAACTAAAGAAAGTCAAATTAAGAAAAGAGGATTTATTTAAAGGGGTCATCAGATGCAAAATTCACTTTTACATGTTGTTTGAACATAAATGTGTGTTAGCAGTGTGTGTACACATCCACCCTATAATGATAAAAATCCACCCAGTGTTTTTTTAAATTTTTTATAATTCACATAAATCTTGACCCCTTTCTCAAATCAAGCCCTTCTCTGATTCTTGGCTATGTGATGTCACACAGACCCAGGCCGCTCCCATGATTGTTGATTGACACTGGCGTTTTATCACAGCCTCACCTACAGAAGAAGTGAGTATACGGTTTTTTATGAATCTTTGCAAATCGCCATTCCTAATAACGTGCTAG
>NW_015512384.1:3420-8917 GCF_001515645.1 Sinocyclocheilus grahami | reverse complement strand
CATGGAAACCATGTCTGAATGAAAATGCAGAATTTCAAATTAAACGGAATTACTGGCTGGTGGTGCTTGAGATGTCATTGGTCTTTCAGTGTTTCTGTGAAAAAAGACTAGCAATAATTATTATTATGATAAAAACAAAGATACTTAAATGTATTTTTTAATCTATTTAACAACACTAGATTAAATTAAATAGCTTACAACAGTCAAAGATCTTCTTTTTTTTTTTTACCCAGATCTTCTCTCAGGTAGATTTATATTGTCAACTGCTCATGAATATTAATCATGCTGTCTGCATTTGACAAATTATTTGCTGAAAGCAAAGAGTGTGAAAAGTGAGCACTAGCCAATGGGATTGCTGCTTGCATGTTAGTCCCACCCACTGCCGAAGCAACCAGCAATCAGAAGTTTCAGTTTCTGTATTTTTTTTTCAGTTCCTTTACATTGTATACACTTAAAGGGTTACTTCACCCTAAAATTTAAATTAGCCCATAAATTACTCACCCTCGAGTCATCCTAGGTGTATATGACTTTCTTCTTTCAGACGAATCCACTCGGAGTTATATTAAAAATTGTCTTTGATTTTCAAGCTGTGTAATGCCGCTCAGCGGGTGTTGCACGCATCAGTCCAAAAGAAGTTAAATAAAAAGCACCCATCCATAAAAAAATAGTGCCTCACACGGCTCCGGGGGTTGAACAAAGGCCTCCTGTAGCGAATCGATGCATTTTTGTAAGAAAAATATCCATATTCAAAACGTAATAATCCGGGTAGATGATGTATATGAGGTCAGCGTTGCGTCGGTGAGTCTCGTGAAAACCAACGTTTGATATCAGGAGCAAAGGAAGCAAAGTTTCCTTACTTTAGCAAAGGAAAACCAGTCTCCTCTTGGCTTATATCAAAATCCTCCAACATTCTTCTTTACAAGTCCTTGTTTTGTACTTCTAATTAGTGACCGTTGTTTGTTTTGTATCTCTGCTGCGCTTCCGCGTTCCTCACTTCTGAGCGGCGCATGCGCAAAGCTGACATCATACGACATCCGCCCAGAGCTGCTTCTGTGTACAATTGCCGGCGCAAGCTACATTTAAGTGATTATTAAGTTTTGAATATGGATATTTTTCTTACAAAAATGCATCGATTTGCTACAGAAGGCCTTTGTTCACCCCCCGGCGCCATGTGAGACACTTTTTTATGGATGGGCACTTTTTATTTAACTTCTTTTGGACTGATGCACTGTAACACCCGCTGACTGCCATTAAACAGCTTGAAAGATCAAAGACAATTTTTAATATAACTCAGACTGGATTTGTCTGAAAGAAGAAAGTCATGTACACCTAGGATCAGAATGAGCTTTATGAGCTTTATTGCCAGGCATGTTTACACATACGAGGAATTTGTTTAATTAATAAGCTTGGCAAACAGTTTTGGAGAATTTGATGTTTCTCCATTCAAATAGGAGCTGCACTTACACGCAAGAGAGGTGTTTCAAAGATGGCCGCAGAGTGACATGACTTGCCTTAAAGGGACTTTGGCTGGACTTAGGTTAGTCAATAAAGCATTTGTAATAATTTTCTGAATGTTAGAACTAAAACATGGAAACCATGTCTGAATGAAAATGCAGAATTTCAAATTAAACGGAATTACTGGCTGGTGGTGCTTGAGATGTCATTGGTCTTTCAGTGTTTCTGTGAAAAAAGACTAGCAATAATTATTATTATGATAAAAACAAAGATACTTAAATGTATTTTTTAATCTATTTAACAACACTAGATTAAATTAAATAGCTTACAACAGTCAAAGATCTTCTTTTTTTTTTTTACCCAGATCTTCTCTCAGGTAGATTTATATTGTCAACTGCTCATGAATATTAATCATGCTGTCTGCATTTGACAAATTATTTGCTGAAAGCAAAGAGTGTGAAAAGTGAGCACTAGCCAATGGGATTGCTGCTTGCATGTTAGTCCCACCCACTGCCGAAGCAACCAGCAATCAGAAGTTTCAGTTTCTGTATTTTTTTTTCAGTTCCTTTACATTGTATACACTTAAAGGGTTACTTCACCCTAAAATTTAAATTAGCCCATAAATTACTCACCCTCGAGTCATCCTAGGTGTATATGACTTTCTTCTTTCAGACGAATCCACTCGGAGTTATATTAAAAATTGTCTTTGATTTTCAAGCTGTGTAATGCCGCTCAGCGGGTGTTGCACGCATCAGTCCAAAAGAAGTTAAATAAAAAGCACCCATCCATAAAAAAATAGTGCCTCACACGGCTCCGGGGGTTGAACAAAGGCCTCCTGTAGCGAATCGATGCATTTTTGTAAGAAAAATATCCATATTCAAAACGTAATAATCCGGGTAGATGATGTATATGAGGTCAGCGTTGCGTCGGTGAGTCTCGTGAAAACCAACGTTTGATATCAGGAGCAAAGGAAGCAAAGTTTCCTTACTTTAGCAAAGGAAAACCAGTCTCCTCTTGGCTTATATCAAAATCCTCCAACATTCTTCTTTACAAGTCCTTGTTTTGTACTTCTAATTAGTGACCGTTGTTTGTTTTGTATCTCTGCTGCGCTTCCGCGTTCCTCACTTCTGAGCGGCGCATGCGCAAAGCTGACATCATACGACATCCGCCCAGAGCTGCTTCTGTGTACAATTGCCGGCGCAAGCTACATTTAAGTGATTATTAAGTTTTGAATATGGATATTTTTCTTACAAAAATGCATCGATTTGCTACAGAAGGCCTTTGTTCACCCCCCGGCGCCATGTGAGACACTTTTTTATGGATGGGCACTTTTTATTTAACTTCTTTTGGACTGATGCACTGTAACACCCGCTGACTGCCATTAAACAGCTTGAAAGATCAAAGACAATTTTTAATATAACTCAGACTGGATTTGTCTGAAAGAAGAAAGTCATGTACACCTAGGATCAGAATGAGCTTTATGAGCTTTATTGCCAGGCATGTTTACACATACGAGGAATTTGTTTTCGTGACAGAAGCTTCCACAGTGTAACAGAATGACAGTAACAGAACAAAAACACAGATAATAAAAAATAAAAATAAATAAAAAATAGAACAAGTAAATAAGGAATAAAAATATACAAATCGACAGTTGTATGTCCAGGTATATTATGTGCAAATTGAAATGTAGACTGAGTGTGTGTGTTAGATAAATAAGTGTATGAGGGTATAAATAGTGTGTGTTCCACAGTATTTGAGGGTGAGTAATTTATGGGCTAATTTTCATTTTTGGGTGAACTAACCCTTTAATATGAATTACTTTCAAAAGTGACATGTCGCCCTAGTTATAAAAGTTGCTGTGACCCTGAGAAGGCGAATATTTGATGGTTTTAATGCATATTTCTAATTGTTTTTTTTTTTTTTTTACATATTTTGAATAAATGTCCGTATATGTAATAATAATTTCCATCTTTATATACTATTAAACAAAAACATGCATTGAATATTTTTGTGTTCCAGTCAAAGCAAAATACAATTATGCGAGACAACCAATTCAGCTTTTCTCATCAAATTCGATTTGAAAAGAATCAATCCTCACCTTGATGTGTTGAACTGTTCTCTCAAATTCCCCTTTAATGTTTTCTTTGTGTTTTAGTTTCTCTTGTAAGGGCTTCAGTGCTGTATTGAGCTCCTCCTGGAATTGAAAGTGAAAATCCAAGACACCAGAGATTCATGCTAGATGTTCATTTGGTACAGAGACATACATTGTTTATTATATACAGCTTATATATACATCTCCTACCTTATATGAAGAGGCCACTTCACCGATGGGTCTGAATGTGTGATTGATGTGTGTCTGTGAAGTAAAGCACACTAAACACGAAGGCTGTTTGTCCTCCAGACAGAAGAGCTTGAGTTTCTCACTGTGCAAACTGCAGAGCTCCTCAGATCCTGATGAAGTGTTCTCGTTATTCTCCTTCAGGAACGACTCGCAGTTGAGGTTTCGAAAATATTAGTGATTATTATACTTTGTTGTGGTCAGTGGCCAACTTAAAATAAAAGGGAACTATACAGTTTATCTCAGCTTTTACCTCAGGTCACCTCATGGGAGATTATTCTTGAACAAATCAGCCAAACAGGGCATTTAATTGTCCCGTTGCAAAAAGCCTATGCTTTAAAATTTTGTCATTTAAGAAATTCATACAATAAATGCCGTTTTGTGGCTCTTTAATGTGTCCTGACAGATCGCTGTAGCGCCTCAGTTCAAGCAATACCACTAACGAAACACTACAGGAAACCAGTTTTTAATGGTTAATAGTTGATGGTTTGTAATATGTAATGGTATTTGTAGTGGAAACCAATAGAATTTCTGTGATTGGTTTCTTGTTTAGTTTTATTTTCAGGAGGGCGACCATCTCTTCCTTTTTACTACTAGTTACAGCACAAAATAAACATGAATAAACATCAAGGGCTGCACAATGTTGGAAAAAAACTCAAATATATATTGCAACATGAAAAAAAAAAACACCAGATGACCTAATCGAATAGCTCGATTTGAAAAAAAAAATTATGATTTTGTAGGCGAGTAAATCAGCATAGAAAATAAACAATATACAAGCATAGATAAATATAATAAAACAAGGATACAAATGAAATAAACAGTGCTTTATATTTTTCAGGCAAGTCTAACAGTATTCAGGTACAGAAATTGAATAATCAAATGTAAAATAACACTGTATAGTCTTCACTGTATAAATTAAATCGAGTTAAAGCTACAAAAGTGATTTTTCTCTGTGCGTTTTGTTGTTTGATTAACATTCATGACACAGAAAGCATCAGGAACCTTTAACTTACTCTGAACCAATATACTGTTATACATCCGTTTTCTTTCTCAATTGTTTACCTTCACCTAAGCCATAAGCAACTGTGTTTATAAGGATACTTGCAGAGACATGCATTTTTCCCGTTAAGTGTCACTTCAGGCACAAATAGACGAAGTGAATGGAATTCGGTGTTGATCTGCATCTGCGTGGCTCTGTGTGTGAGCACAGAAAACAGTACGTGTACATAATTGAGCTCTATTTTGTGCCTTCTCGCGCTTGAATGGTTTAAAATCGCTTGAATGTTTAAACAGACAGGGCCTGAAACGCATGCAAATGATTAACCTTCATTGTATGATGGTTAAATTTTGCAATTAATCCAATAATCACCTGCGTTTCGAACCCTGGTCTATACGGATTAACGATCACTATACTAAATATTGCACATCCTGTGATGTGATTATCGCGTATGCGCACATCGCGATATCAATGCTGAAATATCGTGCAGCCCTAGAAGGTATGATATTTCAACCACGGAAAGACGTCAATATACCATTATTTGTCAGACAAAATGGCGATTTCGACTTTAAGATTGGTAGATCGCCTGTCAAACAAACTCCCAGTGAAGGGTGAATTATGAAATTAAGTTGCAAAGTTACATTTAACGTAAAATTGAGCAAAAGCGTGCAAAAAAATGCATTTACAAACTGCATTGGCAATGC
>NW_015512384.1:1759-3410 GCF_001515645.1 Sinocyclocheilus grahami | reverse complement strand
TAGGAAACGTCCTATAGATGTATTGCAGATGAGCAAACACTAAAACATAGGTCTTGCAGATGTAAATGCAGACGTAAAATAGACGTCTCCGTGATGTACGAGTGCTATCAGGGTCACCAATGCCAAACGAATATCTAGCATGCTAAATATCTGGGCTGGTCTGCCGACTCAACATCATGTGATGTCAGGTGTCGCAATGAGCTACAGCCAATGAGAGAGCAAGGCATAGGTTGAGGTCACCAGAAGAAAAACAGCAGCAGCAACATGGCTTTAAGAAAACTTTGGACACAAGAAATGGAGCAAAATATTTCAGAACAGATCATCACGCAAACAGCTTGCAGCACTTAATTTCTTCCTGATGTCCATTTTCACGTCCATTGATTTGGGGACTGGATAGAGTCGTTGGGACAACAGTTGTTGTCAGCTGGTGTAGTGTGTGACTCCCTGTTGCGGATCATTTACATAGTGTGAACACAACAATGACCTCAAGACAGACAGCAAGTCATGCAGTCTGAGCAGCACAGCGATCTGCCGACGTTTAAAGTTGTGTAGTCTGAACGAGGCATAAGATCACGTAACATTAAAACAGCCTTCTGTCTTCATTTACTTACTCGTTTTCGTCCCTTTCACTTCAATTCTCAGGCACTGACTCGTTCGCTAAAGCCTAGTTCAAAAGTTGTAATAACACGAGAAAGTAAATAAGACATTAAGTGACTGTAAGACTCTGCAACACAGACTCTTGTGCACAAGCAAAATAAACTTGAAAGAAGCAGGCATAACGTGATTTCCAGTAAAAATCAATTTCCTCTAATTCACATCAATTATAAAAGCATTAATAAATAAAATCATAATTTATTCCGAAAAAAGAAATACTAAAAAAAAAGTTTCACAAAAATAATGTTTACTGCATTATACTGTGATTAATATGTATAATGTTTAATTTTCTTTTATAAACTGAATTATAGTAAAGGTAAAACAAACTTACAAAAATAACACATAAGAGTATGAACAGCATTTATTCTCTATTTAAGCAACATGAATTAAAAGATCCATCATCAAAAACAGGCGTCAGAAACGTGTTCTGGGTCACGTATGGATGATCTACATGAGTTCAGTCTGGAGGTTCAACATCTCTCAGCTTCATTAAAACATGTAAACACTCATCAGGACCTGCAGTAACTCTCACCTGATTAAACCCTCATAGACAGTACAAATGTGAGCCTGTTTGTTCAGTTCTGAAGCAGGAAGTTGTAGATCCCAAAGTTGTTGTCAGTTGGAGAGATCAGCATGTCGGCTCTGGCTTTGTTCAATATCCTGCGCAGGAAGTCCCTCCGTCTGCGCCACTCCTGAAGCTCCTCCTCGCTGTGAGCGAAGTCACAACTCGCTCCATCAGCACAACCATCATCCAACCTGTCACAGCCAATGAGGACAAAGACCACTGTTAATAACACACCCTTCATCATCGATGACTGATACGATGGACTTGATGATGGTGCACCTGGGACAGATGGAGAAACAGGGTCCAGGGAAGCGATGGGACCAGGCCAGGCTCTCGTCCTCTCCCTCTCCGCTGAACACTCTGTGCTTGTGTTTCTCTGAGGAGATGTGCTGCTGCCACTGCCGATCACTGTTACTGTGTTTCCCACACAGA
>NW_015512384.1:0-1144 GCF_001515645.1 Sinocyclocheilus grahami | reverse complement strand
GTGAATTTGTGGCACTGAAACAGAAAAAGAACTTGAATCCAAGTATAGACCTACTGGTCCGATTGACTTAGGGTTAGGCAATGTCATTGTTCACATATCTCGAAAGACATGGCCATCATCAGCCAATTACATTTCAGCAGCTATTAGACAAGGTTAACAGAGGCAGAATTGAAGGGAAATTGGTGGCCACCACCAGGTGTTGCTCTATTCATATTTTAGCGAAAATTATTGTATATAATGCAATGTTTCACACAATTATCAAACAATATTCATATCATACATTAGATCTCCTCTGCCTAAAGAAATGCTGTCAGTCAAATTGTATGTTGAATACTTGTTTTGTAATAGTTTAAACTTACTTTCTAAATAAATCCCACTTTTCTAGTCTTAGGTTTTTCAATCAATCTCAACAAAACCAGTGTAGTAGAAATCTCTTGACTGCCTAGATCAATAATTATCATGAAAATGTTTGAACTTTAGAATTTTGATGGCTATAACAGGGTCATTTACAAATGATGCCATGAACAAATATACCAAAACTTATTTTATTTCTAAATGAAACCTCAGAACTTCACAAAGCGTGGTAAGAACATGCGGCATACGACTGTAACTGAACATCAGTGTTGATTGTGTGTTTGATTTGACGCTCACAGCTGTTGTTCTTCATGTACGTCCACAGATCTTTCTCCTCCTGACTGTGAGCGAAACTACAGTTCCCGATGTAATGACATTTACGCTGCTTCAGCACGTGGATGCAGATCTGTGAGGAAACGTTCAGCGTTAGACACCAAGAGCTCACAGTTTAAGCTTCCTGATTAATGTTGTTTTCACATCTGAATTGATTGTTTGATTTGGTTTTTTATTCACTCTTTTCCTTCATTTTAAATGGCCCGACGTTTTTAACAGTACAAGTACAGTGTATTTCACATCCCAGCTTCAAAAAGAGCAAACACATTGATTTCACTTACGTCATATTGTTGAGGAAAGGTCTTGGCAAAAGGCAAAGATCGCACTGAGACCCACTTCTTCCTCTCATGAGATTTGACCAGTAAAACCCTCCTGTCTTTGGTCCAGCTGAAGAGAGACAGACAGAGGAAGAGCGTGAGACAGCTCTCTGTGTGTGTGTGTGTGTGTGTGTGTGTGT
>NW_015512383.1:3124-8917 GCF_001515645.1 Sinocyclocheilus grahami | reverse complement strand
CATAAGCCGTTCATAAATTGATCTGTCCTCAAAATTGCAAGTCACGCCCCAGTCACCTTCATTTCATCCAAAACCCTCAAATGAACAAGTTCATTTTATTAAAATACTAAAAATTCAATACTTAATAGAAAAAAGTTATGTAGTCAATAACTAATTATATTAAGCATTACTCAATCTGAATGAGTTACAGTAGATTTGATTTTCCCAGCATGCTTTGCTTTTGACTGTTAAAGGAAAGGAAGTTGAAACTGTCTTGTTTTGTGTTTTTGCTCAAGATTAATATCTACGATATGAAATATCTGAATAAGTCTAAAATTAAGTGATTAAAGTTGTAGTATTTTGAGAATAAAGTCTATATTATGAGAATAAAGTTTTAGCAACACAAATTACTTCAGTGTATTTATAGTTCAATTTAATGCTAAGAAATATTACCCCCCCCCCAAGTCGATACAAAAATGTAAAAAAAAAAATATTATGATAAATGTTGTATCAAACCCACTCGATCTCTTTATAAAATGCAGGCAGACTGACAGGCGGCTGCTTTTGATCGTCTGCATGTGGATGTGTGCATCAGAAATGATCAAATGCACTTCTTGGCCATGGTAGCAGTGTCTTAGCAAGTAATCACAGTCAGATATGTTTTTAGTGACTGCAGATCTGATTTGTGTCAGAATATTAGATCTATGCATCAGGTCTTGCAGTGCAAAAGCAGCCTAATAGATGCTTCTGCCGCTGTCTATTATGCTGCAAGAAGAAACAAAACCACTCTACTGCTCTTAAAGTTTCATTAATTTATAAATAAATAAAATATTTTATTTCATTTAAATATTTTATTCTAGTTTTCTTTTTCTTTTTAATATTATTTATTACATTCAAAGCAGGCTATCTATATTCGGTTTTTGAAGTTTACTGAAATGTATGCATTTTGACCCTATACTTGCAGAAACATCAGGTGGGATTTGTCAGCTGAAATCACACTTGTCCATCACAGCAGAAGGCCAGTCACAATGAGAGCCATTCTTCACCTGTGACAAGTGTCCGAACGTCCACAAGCCCAGCTGGATTAATCTTGACTTTAGCAGGACCAAAGCACACAAAATCCCGACTTCTTCAGCACTGAGTCAGTTCTCTTGGCTATTCTAATCTTGTTTTGTCATGGTGGCTTTTGCGATTTCCCTCCCTCGTTCGTCATGACGACCAATTAAACATAGCAAGGAGAACAAGCCTAAGTAAAGCAATTAAGAGCTGATGCCGAATTGCGTGCTCACGGCTGTGACTGATATTTAATTTTTGTGCTTACTTAAAGAGGAGTAATTAGAGGAAAAGAATCCAGTGGAAAGACTGAGAGTGTTGAGTCAGACTCGGGTTAGCACTTCACAAACATGACCCACACAAGCGCTCTATGGATATACAGAAGCAATGCAGTAAAACTCTTCCAAATGAGACTGTGATGTGGACAAAATTGGAGAGCTGAAATGGAGAATTTGGATTTGTATAGCTTCAGAAAACTTGGCATGGATGAGTCAAGCACTGGAAAAAAATTTTTGTTAAGAACTCCGATTTTTAAGTTGTCTTGACTATTGTGCTCAGCAACACTACTTTGCTTTGTCAGTTTGAATTTGTTCATTCACTAAACGCAATGCCTCATTTAGTCAATTTAGTCAAATTTTCATTTGGTAGCACAATACATTAATTTACTGTTTTAATAGCTGTATATATCATTTGAAATCTTTCCCCGCCAGCTTTTTAAAAAAAAAAGTTGCTAGCCACCCCAGCATTTTTGATCATTTTCACAAAAGTTTAATGGCACCAAGAATATTTAGTATCTGAACATGTATTTAGTTGTTATTTGGTATGAATATCTGAACATGCATTTTAAACGTATGCTTTAAAACAAAGAAATCTGTTTTATTCTAGCTTCATGCAATCTTTTTTTATCAACACTTGAATGTTGGTAATTTTCATGAAAAAAAGCAAAAAAGTTTTTGTAAAAGATCTGGATCAGATTCAGAACGATGGTCAAAACATAGATGCAACAGATCGCTTCCCTCAACACATCCAAAGCTTGCATGGTCCTAAACCACTCAGGAACGTTAAGCAGTTTTGACTTGCATGCTGTTTAATATTTGATGATTGCGTTATTTTACTGCTTACATACGTGATCGCTTGTTTCTGCTTCTTCTTCACCATGGTTTGATCCAGACGTTCAACACTCTTTCAGAAGCGCCTCCTACCGTACTCCAGTGGAAACACGGTTCTGTCAATGGCGGCGGAGTTAAGGACACTTAATATGTTAAGTGAACTCCACTATATTTGTTTGTGAAGGAACAATCATCCTACAACATAGACATCCATGATATAATTTTAAACAGCTGAACATATAGGCCTCAACACTAGACACATAAACCTCAAGAACAATGACAATCATCACATGTAGAAAGAGGAGCTCTTTACATCACAATACAACAAATAATCAGCAATGACAAAATAACAACAACAAAAGTATAAATGAAGCCAGCAAGCAGCCAATCAATAAACGATAATTCCTTCATGCTGTAGTGTTTGCTGGGACAACATTTGGGGAAATTCTGTTGATATAACATTGGTTGTTATGCAGTAATTAAATTTCTGAGTATTTGAGACTCAATAGGTTTCATAAACTGGAAAATATGTTGTTTTTTTAATTTTGTATGCTGTAGTATCACAGGTGGTTTATGAACTATTACATCTACGGTTGATTAAACCATACTGACAAACTCCTGGGTTATTTCTAGTGCTTAAACTGTCCCACATATATGCATGAGTAAATGTTTCCTAGCCGTTACTCCAGCTGTGCTTTTATTTATTTTCAAGAGCCAATAGAGCGTTTATAGATCCTGCAGGTTTGTTAAGCTTAATGGCCTTTTCATTGATTGAGCTGCGTGTGCAGCTACTCGGTGGACGAGAGCCTGCAATATTCTTTTAAATAAGGATATCTAGGCACCTTTTGCTCTCAGGTTTAATAGCTCAGGTTGTATTTAATGCATGGTTTGTTTTGAGTGCTGCAAAATAGCCTTTATGAGAGCATTATTTATTCGGCAGATGTCTGATTAAGCCTTGTTTCTGAAGAGGGTATTGAACCAGCGTGCTTTTCATTGCTGTTGCTGAGCCTGCCAACAGGATTCAACTCAATAATGAAATTGTCTTTCCCTGCACTGCAGCTGATCTGTGTGTAGTATCAGTTTTAGTTAGATCCAAGACCAGTTTATTTCTTAAACACACAAATGAGGATCTGCTGACCTGAATGAGAGAGGCCACGTTGTTCATTCAGTTTGGCATATGAGTCACAAAAGGAGAGAAAGATGACCAAAGATTATTACAAAGATTTAATTTATTTAGGCTGTTGTTGTTGTTTTCCCTCTAGCTTAATAAAAGTCAACCCTAACCATTGATTGTTCTGCTCGTGTTTCACGAATGGCAAAAGCCCCTAGTCTGTGTATTAACACCCCTGGTATACCCATTCTGTTCACTGGCTGTTTTAACATCATATGTATAGGAAGGTTTTGTGATTATGTGTTTCCTTTATTCTACAGAGTGTTTTTGTTTCATTAAAGTTGAAAGCGTGAAAAAGCATAATGTAAGAGCAAAAACTACAAACAAAAGCAAAACACAAGGAATAATAGAGACGAGAGGAAAGCAAACATGAGGCAGTCCATTTAAATGTAGAAACACATGAAAGAAACAAGACCAGACAAAGAACTGAAGAAACCAAGGGCTAAACATATAAAAGAAAACGAGGAGCTCTACTAGACACAAAAACAACAAAACACAGGAGCTGAACAGATTACAAACTAAAAGCCCACATAAAAGAAAAGAAGAGCACAACAAGGACAGGAAGAACATGCAGCACTCATAATTTCTTATATGTGACCCTGGACCACAAAACCAGTCATGGTCAGACTTTGTTTCGTGTTTTGTGTGTGTTTTGCTCCCCAAATGCCCTCCTTGCCCATATTTGGTTAGTTTCCTGTTCCTGTCCTGATTATGTTGATTTAATTCCAGGTGTTCCCCGTTTATTTCCATTGATCCCAGGTGTGTCTCGTTATCCCCTTGTCTTGTCATGTGTTTAAATAGTGTTCCCTGTTTTTAGTTCAGCGTCCGGTATTGTTCATGTCTACATGTGCTATGTGAGTTTTTGGTGTTTCCTTGTTATCATTAAATCTCTCTGGATTGATGTACTCCTCATTTCCCTCCATTCCTTGCTCCTCACTCCACTCAATAGTGCAACCGGGACAGAATACTGGACTCGAAACAAAAAAGTGAGCAGCGCCTCTTCTCCCCGCGTTCATGGAAATCGCCGCACGTTTCTCAGCCCTAGCCTGCAGAGATCTCCCCTTTGTTGAGTATGACCGGGAGTTCTGCGGACTCGCCGCGGCGACGGCTTTAGATGACGCCACCATCAACTCGCTGTTCTGGCACGGAGCCAATTACCATCGCTCCGTGGACCTCCCAGACACCACGGGACTAATCTGGAGGGAAGGGATCTATCCAGCCCGCCGGCCGTTCCGATGTCAAGCCCGCCGGCGGCGGCTCTCTCCTGCCCGCCAGCCGCTCTGAAGATAGGCCTGCCGGCCGCACTGTTTTCAAGCCCGCCGGCCATGGCTCTCTCAAGCCCGCCGGCCACCATTGACGCCTGCCCACCGGTTACCGCAACGATAAGCCCACCGGCTGCCCAGTTCACCCATAACGAAAGGAGGAGGACGAAGAGAAAAGGACTGTTGTCTGCCTTCATCCTAGCCCCAGAGCTCGCTTCAGTGTCAGCTCCAGCCCCAGCGCTCACTTCAGTGTCAGCTCCAGCCCCAGCGCTCACTTCAGTGTCAGCTCCAGCCCCAGCGCTCACTTCAGTGTCAGCTCCAGCCCCAGCGCTCACTTCAGTGTCAGCTCCAGCCCCAGCGCTCACTCCAGTGTCCGCTCCAGCCCCAGAGCTAGCTCCAGTGTCCCTCTAGCCCCAGAGCTCGTGCCAGTGTCAGCTCCATCCCCTGAGTTTGCTCCAGTGCCAGCTCCTCGAAATCGCCTTGCTGTGCCTGCTCCTCCAGAGTGCTCTCCAGTGCCAGCTCCTCGTAAGCGCTTCCCAGTTCCCGAGTCTAGCACAGTGAGGGCTCCAGATACCCAGTTAAACCCAGGGAGGGCTCCGGATCCCCAGTTAAGCCCAGGGAAGGCTCCAGATCCCAGTTAAGCCCAGGGAGGGCTCCAGATCCTCAAGTAAGCCCAGGGAGGGATCCAGATCCTTAGTTAAGCCCAGGGAGGGCTTCGGGTCCCCAGTTAAGCCCAGGGAGGGCTCCAGTCCCCTGTCATGTCCCACGGAGGGCCTCAGAGCCCGTAAGCATCACCAAGTTTTTTTGGGGGGGGTAGTAGGGCTCCAGCCGTAGAGGCGGGGGCTAGGGGCTGGGCTGCCAGATCCGCCATGGCTTCCCGCGTCCCCTGATCCGCCATGGCCGCTTGAGTTCCCTGCTCCGCCATGGCCTCTGAGTCTGCCTGCTCCGCCAGGACCTCCGAGTCTGCCTGATCCGCTATAGCGCCCCGAACTGCCAGATCCGCCATGGGTCCCGAAACGGGTGCCACCATGGAGGCCTTCCGTCCGTTAACCCTGTTCCTAGAGGCCTCCAGAGCGTCCCCACCCTCTCCCCATTGGATGTTATACGGCGCGGGACGCGCCTTCCGGGAGGGGGGAGTCATGTCAGACTTTGTTCCGTGTTTTGCTCCCCATGTGCACTCCTTGCCATATTTGGTTAGTTTCCTGTTCCTGTCCTGATT
>NW_015512383.1:0-1629 GCF_001515645.1 Sinocyclocheilus grahami | reverse complement strand
AAAGCCTCAGTGTCACTGTTGCTTCTTCACAGAGCTGCAGGCTTAACCTCTTGCCGGCATGGACTCCACAGGTTTGCATGAATCATCTTTGTAAATCTGTGCAAAAGTGTTCACATGATCAGTGCTGCAAATTTGCTCATTGAAACTGGAAACTGTGAATTGGAGACGTTGTTGTGTTATAACATTTGTAATAACATGCTTTCCATTTCTGGCTCGGTTCATTTTGTCCATTGTTTTATAAACAGGCTTATCAGTGGCGGCTGATCAAACACCCAGTGTCTGTGTACTACACCGGTGAAAAGTTGTCTGTAAAAACCTTGTTTGCTTTTCTAATGGAGTGTGTTCTTGTGCTGGTCAGGTGTTGCCTCAGCGTGAGTACCGTGAGCAGACAGAGGTACTATTACCGTTTCTGCTAATGTAATTTGGAGGTGGAAAAGAAATCAGCCCCACACAAACAAGCACACACACAGCTCTGGTGATTTGTAGCGCTGCCATGATGATGATCATTGGCTTTGACCCAAACCGCAGGTCAGATATGTCTGACATTGCAGTCAATTTCTCTCATTAACCTGAGCATTAGTTCACCGTCTTATTTTCAGTAACACTAGCAAACGATCAAATCAGTTAGCATGTTTCATAATTGATGAACCTTGTAACGTTGACCCTATTGAACTGAACTGAATTAACAATGAACTGCACTGAGCTGAATAATGACACTATTGCCTTCTGATTTAAGGTTGTTTCATAACTGATAAACTGTGCAACGTTGACACTGTTTAAATTTAATTCAACACTGCCGAATAAAGGCTCTATTGTCTTTTTAGAGCTGCTTCAGAGCTGAAATTTGTTTCTTAACTGAATTTATACATTAATACATTAATTTAAACTATTTCCTCTTTTATTAATGTGTAGCTACTTGGAAACAATATGTATTGTATAAAGAAATAAATGAATAAATGTGCCTTGAATTCTGTGCATAATATAAGTGAGGTTTACGATGAATAACGATTTTGACTTGTCCACTGGTTAATATTAAACAAACAAAAATTATTTTTTACAGTATAACACTTACAATGAAAGTCTAGCTATATATAATGTGTGTATATAACATAGGCATTGGCGGTATATCGAGTTTGTACGATATATTCATACATTCTTTTTACTAATTAAAGGTGGGGTAAGCGATTTCTGGAAGCCAATGTTGACATTTGAAATCCCCAAAACAAACACGCCCCTATTTTGATAGCTCCGCCCCACACATACGTACGCAACCCAGGCAATGATTTGTTTTGTGAAACAAAGCAAAACCAATGTTACACCGTGTCTACACCGGACGCGAGTGGCGCGGCGTGACAAAATACTATAGAACTCATTATAATCAGTGATGCTGTCTACACCATAGTTAGGCCTATATACATATCTATGGTCTACACTGGATGCGGCACGACACGACAAATCCCCCACAGAAAACTGCTGCTGCGTTCTATTCATGACGTATTGACACACATTTCAAATTATTGTATTGTCGCAGTGTACTCGACAGACTTTAGACAATAATCTTTGTTTTATTCACAACTAAAAAAAATATATATATATTTTGGAAAAGTGAGAGGGCGAGTAAGTGCTCAG
>NW_015512382.1:7059-8918 GCF_001515645.1 Sinocyclocheilus grahami | reverse complement strand
CGCAAAATCGTCCCAGTACTTTAGTACCGTACATTTAGTTCTGGATCTAAAGCGGTGCGAAAGGGTCTATAGACACACACACTTCAACATCAGCATCACTGATGATGTCTTTTCTAACAACAAAGCCAACATCATATGCAGAAGAATAATACACACTTGGCGGGTCATTACTGCAAATGGTCTTGCATCACCCTGAAGGGGTTTATTTTGTGATAATGACTGGCTGATAGCACATTTTCCTGCTTTGTACACAGCTACTTGCTGTATAAATAATTAAAATTACATGAACTACTAATTTGAGTTGAAATTCAGAGACCACAGAGTGCTGTAAGACACATGAAACTAGCACAACCATGTAAGAAATCAGTTGACTGGTGCAACGGTCAATTATATAGTTTACATTATACAGTTTATTAAACATTACAGTGACATCACACAATAGGGAACTGTGTGTAAATAGTGAAACCTATGGTATACAGTAATGTATTAAAAGATCCTATGTATATCTATAAAACCAGTTTTAGCTTTATAACACTGCCTGCAAAGTAGAGCTGGTTTCAGACTTTACAGATTTTATTGATTAATTCAAATGTAATGTTTTGGCATGATTTTATTTGAATTTTGGTTTTAATAAATAAATTGAGAAATTGCCATTTTTATTAAAAAAAAAATTTTGTTGCCATATCGCACAACCTTTTCGAAGTTGTGCAAAATGCAAAATTAATCAAATAATAATATTTGTCGGGTGGCCATATGTGCCATTTATACTGGACACGTCCTGGCCAGGATTTTTATATTGCCTAAAACATCCAAAGTAGTTTGACCAATAACATGCAGGTATTGCACATAATCGACCAATCGTGGTGTGTCGCGCTTGAGAAGGTGACAACGATCAAAGCGATGCAAATACGCATAAGGAGCCATCTACTCTGCTCTCTATAGCTCTTGTGAAATAATGTCATACAACGATCGATCTGCACAGTGCAAACAGCCAACACCTGGATATTTTAGGTAATATAGAAATCCTGGCAAGTGGCCCGTATGGTCACCCTAAATATTTGATACTGATGGCTTAATAACAGTTGTTTTTGATTGTAACGTTAGGCTTACTTACAACATGCAAAATAAAATTGTAATTTGGCCTGATACTTAGGATTGTACACATGATATTCATACACATTTACAATTGCATTAACGTAAAGCAATTAAAAGTTTTTGAATTGTGTGATGCCATACTGAAAAAATAAGGCCAAATCTCCAACTATCTTTTGTAAACTGGGTGTTTTAACCCCACACAAACTTTTTAGTCCTTTTTAAAAACTTTTTTCCAAGTTTTTCCTCTCGAAAACAGTAACTTAATCTATACAAAAATTACTTGACTGCAGAAAGTCATGATGGACCAATCAGAATGGAGTACTACAGAGAGCTCATTTAAACACACAGTTCTAGAACGGATCGCATATAGTCATGAAAACAACATTTAAGAGCATTGCACCCACACGCATCACAGTAGTTTTTGCATTGTGATGCAACAATGCTTTGTTCTTCCACACTGGATTCATAATAATTAGCACACACTTGGATATCTCCATGTTGACAGAAGAAAAGCCACCAAACTGCACAAGCACAAGACCACAGGAAGCTATTGCCACGATATATTCGCTCCAAACAGACGATGATTGAAATCATCAGACGCCACACTCAGTTAAACTATGCAAACAAGTATTTAAGGAAGCCTCAGAATCTGTCCATCTCCATTATATTTCCTGTTACTCCACCCTCTTTTCCTCGTCTTGCCCTGCGGGTCTCTTGCATCTCACTGCCAATCTGCGTGCCGTTACGGCCAGCCCAGTCAAGCT
>NW_015512382.1:0-1070 GCF_001515645.1 Sinocyclocheilus grahami | reverse complement strand
ACTGTACTCTCAGTTCTCAGTTAGGCAATGATAAAAAATGGTATTAAAATAGGGCCCAATGATTTCAACAATGCAGAAAACTTATGTCAGAATTACTTAATAAAAATGGAATTTGGAATGGAATTAAATCGCAATATGGACTAGTGTCTGTGAATATTAAAGCACAAACATGCTGCTATTTTTATATGAATTTTGCATGTTCTGTGTCTGTGTTAAAAATAAATTAAATTGCTAATGTGTTGTGCCTTTATTTGATTACCATCTTTTTTGATTATTATTTTGCATTTAGCCATTTCTGAAAATAAATAAATTTGGGGGACAATAAGACATTTTGGGATCAAATAAAATTCATAGTGACCAAAAAAATAAATAAAATAAAATAAAAAACAATAAAATAAAAAACAAAGTCCCACTCTTTTGGCCAACATCTTTAAACCTAGGATTACTGAAAAGGTGCATATATATCAAATGTGTATTAGATCTTGGCCCCATTTACTACTTCCAGAGATAAACTGAGAATGTTTACATGTTGTCTATATGTATGGGCTTAGTGTTAATCAGGGTTTTGCATAGAATAAGCTTCATAAGCTGCTCCATATGTTGAGATGTTAGTTATTGTCATCTACTAAGATTGCTGAAAAGCTCTGTGACTTTTTCCACCTTCCTCTGAGCACTTAAATCTCCTATATCACAAAAAGTGCGAGACAGTATTTTCTCTTGGTGTCTTTGTGTTTGTGGTCTGCAGTCAGGCTTTGGCTGTAGGCTCCTAAGGCCTTATGTAAACCCCCTGTCATATCCACCTTTTGTGCTGAGACGGTTAGACAAATAAGTGATGACCGCTCACATTTTTAATTTAGGAGACTGATGAAAAATTCACAGTGGCAACACGAGACCTTGATTTAAAAACAATTCACCCATGCCCCCAGCTTCCACCATCACATCTCCTTTTCTCTGTATCTAACCAATGTCGCGTCAACATGAATCCCTTCACACATCTAGAGTGACTCAGACCACAGAAAAGCCGACTGGCTACTTTTCCAGGTAAACTCCCCTTTCCCTCACACCATGTC
>NW_015512381.1:8457-8918 GCF_001515645.1 Sinocyclocheilus grahami | reverse complement strand
CAGACCAGACCACACCAGACCGAATCAGAGCGAATCAGACCAGACTAGACTGGATCAGATCAGACCACATCAGACCAGACTGGATCAGACCACACCGGATCAGACCACACCAGACTGGATCAGACCACACCAGACCGGATCAGACCAGACCGGATCGGACCGGATCAGACCGGACCGGATCAGACCGGACTGGATCAGACCGGACCGGACCAGATCGGATCAGACCGGACCGGACCGGACCGGATCAGACCAGACCAGACCAGACCAGACCAGACCGGAGCAGACCACACCAGACTGGATCAGACCAGACCACACCAGACCAGACCACACCAGACCGGATCAGACCAGACCACACCAGACCGGATCGGACCAGACCGGATCGGACCAGACCAGACCGGATCAGACCAGACCGGACCAGACCAGACCAGACCAGACCGGACCCGAACAGACCAGCCCAGACC
>NW_015512381.1:0-1405 GCF_001515645.1 Sinocyclocheilus grahami | reverse complement strand
TCAGATTATAAAAAGGTAAGAAAGAGACGGTTCTTTAAAGAACCTTTGACTGAATGGTTCTTCTATGGCATCGCTGTGAAGACGCTTTTAAGCACCTTTTTTTTTCTTCTTTTAAAAGAGACCTATTATGCAAAAATCACTTTTATAAGGTGTTTGAACACAGTTGTGTGGCTGCAGTGTGTGAAAACCTCCACCTAATAATTTTCCACCGTCTCTGATGCTGCCAGAACGATCGTAAATAGGAATGTGGTGGTTAAAAAATGCATATGAAAGCAATGAGTCGATTGCTAGAGAGTTTCTGACGGTTTCAGTGCGTGAGATTGTTTGTTGTTGCCGGAGCATGAAGCTCTTGAAGCTCCGCCTCTTCTGAATAGGCTCAGCTCATTTGCATTTAAAGGGACACACACAAAAACGGCGCGTTTTGGCTCACACCCTAAAAGTGGCAACTTAAACAAGCTATAAAAAATTATCTGTGGGGTATTTTGAGCTGAAACTTCACATACACACCCTAGGGACATCAGAGACTTATTTTACATCTTGTAAAAGGGGGGATAACAGGCTCTGTGTACCTTGCTGCACGAGTTCAGCCAGCAGGTCGCTCCACTCGCTGCGGAAGATGTTGGCTCCGGTGAGGCTGCCGTCTCCGCCGCACACACACAGGTTAGTGATGCCGCGCTGGAGCAGGTGAAACGCCGCGGACAGACGGCCCTCACGTGTGGTGAAGGCTTTACAGCGGGCGCTGCCGATGATAGTGCCGCCCTGACCGCAATCACAACATCTGTGGGTCAGATAAAGCACTACAACAGCACACAACCAGAGCGCAATGCAATGCACTCAACCTCCAATAAAGCACTCGATGATCAGACACTAGTTCACTAACTACATTAACCCTTTCAATCCCACCGGTCTCAATAGTGACCGTAAAAAAGGTTTTCATTTATAAAGCTTGAAAAACCTTACTGACTGATGTTTTAGTGCACTTCCTGCAAATATTGAAAAAATAAAGGGTCTCAATTAAATATGTGCAGAGTCACATGACCAGAGCGGTTTACTTCCTGTTTGCACCTTGAGAAGATGATGGCCGCATCAAAGCATAAAGTATGCTAACAAAGATTTTTGGTACATGTTATCTTTTAGGCGTCTAGTATTAATATATGAATTCCCACATATTCAGTTTTGTTGAGTGTGGTCATAGGATGAGTAAACATGTTGATGGTCACAATAGTGATAATACAGTGAACTTCGGTTTACATATAAATCAATTGCAGTTGTTAGCGAAGGCTGCACTGACGAAGTTCAAATGTTACAAATAAGTTGATGTTTTAATACTCGTAGCACTAATATAAAAATGTAATGATGTATGTTACAAAAAAGTAACAATTTTGAAATGTTGATGGTTGTATTT
>NW_015512380.1:5284-8918 GCF_001515645.1 Sinocyclocheilus grahami | reverse complement strand
TTAATTATTCATATTTCCCCATGAGCTGATTCGCTACAATATTTATCGCTGTTTTTTTAGTTATCGTTCTTGGTGTGAACAGGGCTTAAGAATCAAGCTTAGGTACATAAATTGCCTTCACCGTTTGTGCTATAAACAAATAACACCTTAAATTTTGCAGTTTATTGAGGAAATGTGTACTGCTGAACTTATTTTCACCTAGCAGCAAAAAAAAAGCCTTATAAATTTAAAGGAGAGACCTGAGCCATATCTACAATATCATAGACTTGAGGATATGCTCTGTTGACTTGATCCAGTAAGCATCCATCCAGAACACCCTAGCAACCATATAGCAACCACACAGAACACCTTAGCATAATGATGGTAAGTTTTGCACCAAACACCACTCATATCTTTTTCAGAGAGTGTGAAAGTGAAGTTTACTGTTATTATTTCTGTCATTTCCTGTGTTGTTTTCGGGTAGACTACTCAAATTAAAAAGACGCGTTTGAAGAAGAACTCACTCTGATTGTCGACAGATATGTATTTTAAACCTCATCAACAGGAATCTCTGAATTGTGTGAAAGTCAAATGAACCAATTTGCGACGACAAGGGAGATTTTAGAGGCTTAAAAGAATACTCTGGAGAACATCAGCGATAATGAAAATAAAGCAGAAATTCATTTCAAACACAGGATTATGATAGATAATTTGTTCTGTCTGGATACGTTTTGTATTGTTTGGCTTGTCATTTGCACTGAAGGTCACAATTTTGTCTAAATGAAATAAACTTTCACACATTTGTCACACATTTTCCATTAAGAAATCACCTAATAGGAAGCACACTTCCAGTCTGTAATAATGAACCACTATTATATGAATGATTCTCTCATATTTAGCCATAAACTTGTGTACAGTTCGAAGAATACAGATGGTTAGTTGGATGTGTATATCTGAACACCAGGACCTGCATGTGGACTACATCCCCTTCATGTCGGCTTGTTTTATCTTCCCTGCCGGTTGATTCCCGTTAAATCCAAACACTGGCTTGAGCCTTGAACTCTGATAGCTTTCTAGTTTGTTTTACGATAAAACATGCTGTGTGCCCATGTGGACTGTTGTTCATGAGATTACAAATACCAGCAAACATCCTCGCAGGTCCAGCTGTTCTCTACCAGGTACTCTCACGATGTAAAGTTGACAAAAACAGTGACAAAAACATATTGGCATCTCCTCAGATGCAAAAGAAGTGACCAGAGGCCATCAAATCAGTCAGTGTTGATTACATTTCCACTGGCCGTAATTAAGGTGGATGTAATGAGTGGTGACTGTGTCTCTGGTCATAAATGAGTGGCAATGTGAGGTCTATGTGTGGGGGTTTGCAGAAGATGAGAAGACAAATGAGATCCTCAGAGCAAGCAAAAGAGGATGCAATGTCAAGTGCAAGTACTGGAGATTTTATTATCTGACAGGAGAAAAAAAAATCATAAGGCTTGGGAATCTTGAGAGTCTTCACAAATGAATAGAGTATTTAGTTACAGTGACTCTTTTAAGTCTAAATATGTATCCTCATGAATACCTCCCCTTAATTACCACCTGTCATCCAATTCAGAGTTGCAATAAAGAGAAGTCCAATCTATGGTCATGTGCACAGCCCAAAATAACAAAACCAGCAAGGATAGAGTGGATATGAATTTGTTTTTCACTAATTCCAGTACTGTTTGTTTCCTTCCGCTGTATTGGCAGAGGCCATAATGCCGTCTGTCCTGAAAATCTGGGAAACTGGCAGCTAACCACAGGGAAACATAATCCCTGTGTTCACCAGCAAGCTCATTACTTCCATTTTCTGTCTTGTGGACAAAATTTTAGAACAACTTTGTTGTAATCAAAGCAATTGCAATGTTAGACGTCTCATTTGTAAGGTTGCGTTTCATCCTTGAGGGAAATCTTCCTTAATAAGAAGACATTCCGGTTCATGTAGATCATATGAAATCTTTGAGGCCAGAAATGCTGAGGAATGTCAAGGCATATTTTTGCAGGTTGGCCTTCCCTCTCAATCAAAATCTGCAGATGGAAAATGCTCTTCGGGTGGACATGTTGAAGTGTAAAGTGGTCCAGAGTGGGAAACTAAGTGAGGGGTGTGTGAATGATTACAGGTTGAGTGAGCTTGTGTAATGCTGTTCTTCAGCTGACATGAACATATAGCAGCATGGCCTGAAGTTAATGGTAATAGATGGATAATCCCGCTACACTTCTATTTTATATTCTACTGCGCATTATTTTTTCTCGCTGTATATTTCTGTTTACATAGTCAGTATTTACCAACAGCTGTGACTGAAATTGTTTTGTACATACAAAAGCAGGAATGAATTGAATAACATCTGAATGCATTAATAACTGCGCAGTCAATCCCTGTGATGGTAGTGATGTAACCATAGAAACAGTAAATATAAAGATTATGTACTTTAAGGATTTGGCTTCACACATACATAGAGCACATCAAATTTAGTAAATGGAAGCTTAAACATGCTTGCTTGATGCGCAGGAACTAATGAGGTTTGTTCTCATGCGTCAAACAAGTATGTTTGAGCTTCATTTTACCATGTTCCATGTGCTCTATGTATATGCATTGATAAATATTTTTTAAATTAAATTAAATTTAATTTAATTTAAAATATTTATCTGTGAATAAAAGCCTAAATTAATTCTGTTCATCACATAAAGCAGTCAATATTCTTCAGAAAACTTTGATTAAACTGCTCAATTCATATGGATTACTTTCAATGTCTTTATTAACTTTTTGAACCTTGAAAGTTTTGGTTGCTTTGACTTTCAATGGAAGGACAGAAATCTATCAAGTTTATTAAAAAATACACTCCCTTGCCAAACAAAAGGAACCATTTGATTTAAATAAGCAAACACTTTAGATTTTAGGATTTAATCATTAATCCGTGATTAATATGTTTCTGGTATGTTGTATGTTTGGCAACAATTCTTTCAACCCTAACTGATGCAGTGTGTAGCTTTTTATTTCTCAAACAACCATGTTGGAAGACGTATCCATGTCCAAATTCCAGGATGACAATGCCAAGATTAATGAGGCTCAAACTATGAAAGAGTGGTTCAGTGAGCATGAGAAATTATTTTCATACATGAATTGGTCACCATAGAGTCCTGAGCTTAACCCTATTGAAAGTATTTAGGGTGTGCTGGAGTCGACTTTACAGAGTGGTTTGACTCTCCTAATGTCAATACAAGATCTCAGCCAAAAATGAATGCAACTCTTGATGGAAATAAATGTTGTGACATTGCATAGCGTTGTTGAAACAATGCCACAATGAATGCACAATATAATCAAAGCTAAAGGTGGTCCAATGAAATATATTGGAATGACATGAGGGAGGGTGTTTAATTGATGACAGAATATTAATTTTGGGTGAACTTTCCCTTTAAGTTTGCCTTAAAAGATGACTGATGTCTGCTGTGCTGTAGGCAGGACCAAGGTTTCTAGTGCACAGCAGCATTAAAGGGTTAGTTCACCCAAAAATGAAACTTCTGTCATTAATTACTCACCCTCATGTCGTTCCACACCCCTGAGACCTTCGTTCATCTTCAGAACACAAATTAAGATATTTTTGATCAAATCCGATGGCTC
>NW_015512380.1:0-4540 GCF_001515645.1 Sinocyclocheilus grahami | reverse complement strand
ATCAAATTTAGAATTTTTTTGAATTCATTTAATTACTACGATTTTGATAATACATTTGTAATAAATAATGAAAAACAGAATCGAGAAAAATTACTTTCATAAGGAACTATTATTATTAAAGTTTAATAAGTTATTAAATTATTATGTTTATTATGTCATTTTTGATTATTATAATTTAATTAAACCATTCCAACTGAATTAAAAAAAATTTAACAAAACAATTTGTGAGAATGGTCACACTTTATTTTAAGGTCCAATTCTTGCCATTAACAAAACATTAACTACTACTTTTTCCTCAATAAATTCCTAATTTGCTGTTTATTAATAGTTAGTAAAGTAGTTGTTAAGTTCAGGTATTGGGTAGTATTAGGGATGTAGAATATGGTCATGTAGAATATGTGCTTTATAAGTACTAATAAACAGCCAATATGTTAATAATAGGCATGCTAATAAGCAACTAGTTAATAGTGAGAATTGGTCCCTATACTAAAGTGTTACCGTGAGAATCTTAGAAAAAATATAACAGAATTTGGGAAAATCTTATGAGATGTTATCACACAAGCATATGAGCAAGTTTTCCTACATATACTCGACAAAATTTAGGAGAGTCACTTAAGCTGTCGAATGCATTTGTCACTCTCATTATCACACTATCTATGAACAAAATCCATATTTAGCATTTCGAACACAACCGAAACCTTTTTCTTTCTTTTTTTTTTGCTGTGTTGTGAACTGAACAACACCATGTGTGTTTGCTCTGTCCATCATTTTCTCCATCCTCTATTCATAGCCTTTATGGGTGAAATAGCATAAGATAATACAATTTATCATAATTGCAGAAGGGAAAAGTCCATCACTGATGGCAATGCTGTCTGCATTAGAGATTGAAATCATGCATTGCTGGTACCAGTTTAGGTAATTAAACACAGGCCTGGTTTAATCCCGCTGATTCCTCTCGTCATATAAGAATACACGCACACAAACGGGAGGAGGACATAAGGCATCTTCACCTAAAAATGAAAATTCTGTCGTCATTTACTCAGCCTCAGGTTATTCCAAACCTGTATGATGATTTTCTGTTGAAACTCATACAGCAAGAACTTTTACGGGGCGTTGTGACTTAAAGTGATATGGTACCCTCAATCTCAATCCCTCAATCTCAGTCAATGTTATTTTATACAAATTAGATCAAAATTCAAGCCAGAGGAGTTTTTCCTCAGTCATCTTGCTGAGGGTAATTGGTTTAAGGGTAAGGTTGTTTGATTACTCTAGTATGTTTAATGATGGATGCCCTTGAACTCAAGATGCTCTCTGCAGAGTGGAGCTGAAGGCCACCTGCTAGGAGTCCATATGAGATTTGACTCTGTTTCTCATGGCCACATTCATACGTGGCAGAATCAGCAGGGAGGTTCACTTTCAAAGGCGTGACACTCTACAGGACTATTGACTTGACACTCATCAGTGGGGAAGGACCAAATATTCAAAGAATAGTGGAGAAAAGCACAGTTTCTCTCCTCCTTTTTTTTTTTTCTATCTCGCACAATTTCAGCAAGTCACAGCCTTTGTTGTTTCACATAACAGGACATTTTACTCTCACTATCAAATCTACTTTGCAGCTTATTCTGGTGAAAATGGCTCCATTTAAATAGGAAAATTGGATCAAAATGATTTAAAATTGGTGAATACAGCTGTTGTTGTTGTTTTTTTGTTGTTGTTTTTTTAAAAGGTTGGGGTACATTTGAAATGCTTAGTATCACCATAGACTGGTGAACCTAACAGAGGAAGTTCATTAAAATAATGGTGTGTGTGTGTGTGTGTGAACAGTTGTTCTGACACTGAAATTAGTGGAAAATGTTTTCTGATCAGAATTTCTGTTCAACCAAACCAATTTCACAGACGTACTTTCAAGCAGAAATAATGGTAACACTTTCTATGAAGTCCGTATTTATAATACATTATAAGAGCATTATAGTAATAATAATAAATAATTTAAATCATTATAATGAATGCATAATGTATTATTTAAAAAAAAATGTTTGTTGTATCATCTCATGAATGATCACAACAACAGTTTTAATGCATTATAATATTTACTTATTTGTGGTTATAGCGTTTTAGAGTATGATGATTTATAACACACAATGCATCCACTTAAGTTACAATGGATTATATTTCCCTTAGTTATAGTGTATTATTAGTCTCATATCTTATCATTGTTAACTTGTTGGTTGGTACAATTTTTTTTAAATATTTATTTATTATTTGTTTATATATTTATTTTAATTATTATTATTATTATTATTGAACAGCAAAAAAAAAATGTAATTAGCAAGTATTCCATGAGCCTCTCTCCATCACAGGGTGAGTAAAATGCTTAAAACGTCACATATTTGTGTTCACATCACCAATTTTGTTTAAGGTTGTCTAGAAACAAGGGGTGGCTCAACTTCTCCGCAGACTCAAATCACCCTGCTCTCCCTTATACAGTTCTGCTCGTTGATATCAAGTTGCTACTAAGTACATTAAACAATATAAAATTTCGATGCAACATATCAGAAGTGCTCATAGCAGCCCGGTACCTTGTAGAAACGTTTGCAACCCTGATAGCAGCCAGCCAATCAAATTCAAATTAGAGCTTGCCAGATTGAGAAAGCTCTTTGCCTTTATTGTGTGAAATTGACATCAGATGGTCTCTGGAGGAGCGAAATATGGCTTAAACAGTTTGCTAATTGTTGTTGCATATGTGCTGTGGTCTGCCCTGGAGATGAACTGTTTTGTTGATGTTTTTTATGTCTGTTTCCTTGCAGCTACGCTCGGCACTCTGGACTTCAGCCTTCTGTACGATCAGGAGAACAATGCCCTGCACTGCACTATCAACAAAGCCAAGGTAAGAACCGTCCTCAGAAACGGATGGTTAGCATTTGAGTGTGTGACAGATTCAAATAAACAAATCCAAATGCTCATTTTGGCAGCACCTCTAGTATTTTGAAGCCAGTGGTTTACTTCATAAAACTCCTTCCTCCTGCTAGTCTGTCTTGTATAGGGCCTATAAAGTGAGCAGTTTTGCCCAGTCCTCTTTGGGATGTTGTGCTCCAGGGGGATCCCTTTGGCCTGCGTTTGCCGGTGTGCTCTTTTCTCTGTTGTCGTGTGGGAGGCATTTCCCCTGACAACAGACTGCTGCTAGCATCTGCTGCTATCTGTTTTGCTTAGTATTCAGTCTAGGCTGGCTTTGTCCTTCCGGCAGTATGCTACAAGCAATCACTCTCTCACTTTCTCTCATCTTTTCTTCCTGTTTCTTATGCTGTTTCTCACACTCTACCTCTGTACCTTTGTTGCCTCGAGTACAAAACACTGCAATGAAAGTGCATCACTTCAGTAGTTAAATTTTCTTTTATTTATTTGCTGTATATTCTCCGATGTTTCCGTTTCAAGTGGATGGGTTTTTTAATTAATATTTTAATATCGGTGCACTCTGTGGTTTATTGATCGACAGCAAGGCAACTATAGCTGGTATTTACATTTAAAGGGATAGTTGTCCAAGATTAAAATTTCAGAAGCCATTTAATAACTTTGTGTGAGGGCAACCTTAAAATTACAAGTTTAGAAATCAAGATGTTTCACATGACTTCAGATTTTGTGTTGTTTTTATTCATAAGACATAAACCATGTGGACTATTTTTTGGATACTTCTATGCCACTTCAGTGGTGTTTCTGCATACTTTAAAGATGCAGTCCCCATTCATTGTAATAGTACATTATTTACCACAGTATATTATTGTAATATTGTAATATGATATCTTATATATAGCTAATATAATTGCTTGTATTTTCATCATTTTGCTTGTTTCACTGTCACAGGTGATGAGATGACAAGGTGATGCAGTGTGGGTTTGAAATGGTGTTATTTAGTATTATTTATATACTATTTTCATTTAAAGTTTATCACATCATATTTTTCAATGAACAAAATTGTTTTTAAAAATTTTAGTTTCAGCTAATGTTAATAACCCTGGTTTGAAATAATGATGGGTGATCTGCTGAAGGATGAACTAGTTGATTAGTGAGGTAAAGTAGTATCATTTATTAGATATGTATTTTTTTAGTGTAGTGCTTTTAAGGTTTGTCAGACTTCAAATCTGAGGCTATAAGAAATTCTCATTATTATGCATATTACCTAAATCTCTCTCTTGCTCTTTTTTTTTGTAAAGATTACAACATATTTTTGCATTGAAAGGTTATGTTTATTTAACCTATTAAATATCTGTCAGTTGCCTTACTGAAGAGCTATGATGCATCTATCTATCGATAAATATGTGTCTGGTGAGTTTGACCCTAAACCAGTCAGACTCCATTCCATGTTTTGTGTGTGTTTTGCCCCAGGTGACCCAGTTTCTCCCTCATGTTGATTGTTCATTTGATTCCAGGTTTGTCTCCTTAGTCCCTCGTTATCCTGTGTGTTAAAACCCAAGTCCTTTCAGTTAGTGTTGTCGGTTGTTGAATTGTCTTCCTGGATGTCACTCCTGAGTTCCTGTGTTTGTTT
>NW_015512379.1:6021-8931 GCF_001515645.1 Sinocyclocheilus grahami | reverse complement strand
AAACTGTATGCTAATTGTCAATCATCTTTGACGATAATGGTCCTGCCAGAAATACTAACACAAGCAGGCTGGTCTTATTTTACGGTTTACACCCTGAATAACTACGCAGAGACTTAGTGAAATAATTTAGTGAAAATTTGAATGTAGTGACAATTTTATTTAACCTTACAATACAATACAGTAATCCTCCCCTAAGATTTCATGTTTGTTTGTTTTTTAAAAGTTTTTTAAACTTAAAATGTCCTTAATTTGTAGTTCATGGTAATCCCGACTATGCAAATCACATGTTATCACATACAAGAATGCAAAACAACAGTTATGTGCATCGTCATGAATTTAATCTGTGTTTTCATTTTTCAAAGACAAGCAAGTACGTCTTGTTATTCACCTTACTTTTTAAGGAAAAGAGACAAGGTCACCGTTGTGAAAAAGAGATACACTTTAGCATACTCTAACAAAAATACGTTTTAATATTTATTACAGAAATAATATACATTGCAGAATTATTAAGTGCAAACTGCATGTCATGTTTTGGACATTTAAGTACATGCTATTTGCAATTAAATTAAAATAGTTTATTGTAGTTTAGGTTTTAGTCCTTTTTTGACCCACTTGAGTAGTTAATTTTTATATGTAATTTCATAATCACTACTGCTGTCTTTGAAATATGGTTAATGCGTGCTGCCAAATGTACTGGCAAGCATGTGTGGTAACTAAAATACCTTTTAATGGCATTTCTATTGAAACTTGTCATTTATTTAAATATATTTGTGATTACACATTTGTAAAGACAAAGTTGCTATTCAGTTCATTTAAAATAGAATACCCTAAAATGTAATATTGAATAATACAATACAGTTAAAACTGTAATCAAATATTTTACATTTGCTTTAGTATGTTAGTCAACACATCAAAATATGACATTTTTACAAAGTGCACTGTATGTTAATGTATGTTAAGAAACACAGTCATGAGTCATTTCAGTTGCTTAAAGTACACTAACAAATTATAATGAGGTTTGAAGTTGAGTCAAGTTAAGTGCCTGGAAGATGTATAATCTCCGTAAACATGATTCAAACTCAGTTGTGAAAACTCAAAACTGCTTTTTAGCTTGTGATGCTTACGGAAGGCATATGAGACCACACTTTCCTGAAAACAGCAATTGGATAAAGACACTGTGGCACTTCTATCTCATTCCACTGAAATATTTTCCTCTCATTGTTTTGCATGATAGAACTGTCGGCTCTTAGCACTAAACACACACACTGACTTCATTCCATGATTATACTCACTGCATGAATCACACTCTTGACTCCAGCAGAACGGTATTGTCCAAGGCATGGGTCAAGCGGCTAAACTGAAGTCACACTTGTAATAAGACCTCAGAAACACTGTTGAGTACATTCTCTGACCATGAGACTGAAGGTTAAATGAGTGTTATAAGGATCTGCTACTAATGAGATGAGATTTCTTAGCATATGAGGTGACAAATAGGCCATGGAATCAGTTTATGGTGCTGAGCATACATTGATGGGCGTCTTTCAATGTTTCCATTAGACTTGTTTATTTATGTTTTGTCAGGTAAGCTTAATGATTTTAAAAGCCAAATTAAGCATGACAGCATGGGCGTTGCTAATGAGGGTAAAGGCGGGACTGAGTACAACAGGCCCAGAGCTATAGGGAAGCACACAGCTAATCACTAAATAACATTAAACACCACCACAGCACTCATGTAAATGCCTGTTTTAGACTACGCACAGATACATGTCTAATTGCATGAAATTATGAAAATAATAATAATATAAATAATAATGTTGCATATAACAGTATGTTGCAAATTTATATTATGTTCATGGGAATAATTGAAATTTTTATTTTTTTAGAAAAACACTTGTACTGTGATTTTTAACAAACTATTTTTGTAGATTTGTATGTTTGCTCCCACTTTATATTAGGTGGCCTTAACTATACTGTGTACTTACATTTAAATTAATCATTTGATAAGATGCACTTATTGTGTACATAGATATTTTTACATTGTACTTATATATATATTTTTTTAAATACCTGCATGTAATTGCATCTGTAATTGATTTTTGCAATTGCATTTATAATTACACTGTTGACCCATCCTGTACACCTTAACCTACCCATACCACCAAACCTGTCCCTAACCACCCGTATCTAACCTCAATAGCAGCAAAAGTGTTTTGCAATACAATATACCCACAATAAGTACATTGTACTTATTTTTGGATGTAAGTAGATAGTATTTAAGGCCGCCTATAAAGTGGGACCGTTTGTTTTCATTAAATATGCATGTACTAATATTGCATAACTCCAAAATATACAGTGTGGTTACAAGAGTACTGTATGTGTCATAAAAAGACAATATTCACTGAAAGTAACCAGAAATTGTACACCCTTTGCTCAAATTAGTGTCGTTTCTTTCTTCCTTTCTTTCTTTCCTTTATTTGTTTTCTTGCTAATATATCAAAAGTACTCACATTAGGTGACCATTTTTACTCCAAGTTTACATAAAAGTAGGATATAGCCTAGCTATATCATCCAAAATACATTTTCCACAGAGCACCCACTGTACCCTACTTTATATGTGCACTCTTCAAAATAAAGGCTCCAAAAAGGTGTTTTTGCAGTGATGCCATAGAACAACCAGCTTTCAGTGAACAGTTCTTGAATGAACCATTTTGAAGAACATTTTAAAACTCGAAAGAACCTTTTCTACTATAAAGAACCTCTTCTGCATTTGAAAGGTTCCATGGATGTTCAGGGTTCTTCATGGAACCATCAATGCCAATAAAGATCCTTTTTTTAAGAGTGCACTCTAAAAAATGCTGGGTTAATGTCAACCCAGTGCTGGGTAAAATAGGGACAAACCCAGCAATTGGG
>NW_015512379.1:4590-5598 GCF_001515645.1 Sinocyclocheilus grahami | reverse complement strand
GCACCATTAAGCGTCAGCTCACAGAAGTCCACGCCACAGAACGCGTATTACTTTGTTCTGTCCATCCCTCTCTGTTTGAATCACCAGACCATAAAGGTATCGACCTATATCTAAGAAATATATTCTCTCGATCTATTATTATTCATTATATGGCATTTTAACAAACTGTTACCTCCATTCACCGCGTAGCTGCTATCTAAAGAAAACCAGCCACGCATTTCGTTACGGTCTGACTAGTCGCCTCTGAACGTATCCTTTGGCTATACTGATCTTGCCTATACACTCACAGTAGCCTATATTTCACCTGTTACGTTTCTTAACTAAACACAAACTAGCAAAACAATAAGCGCAAAACCAATGCGTCCTCTTTGGATGAAGTCTATGGCCTGTTGTCAAACGGTTCGTTCTGAAGTCTTGAGGGACTGAACTTGTGAATAATCCATTAAGGGGAGGAGAACTGTAACATGTTGGCCCCACTTCAATCGGCTCAGATGTTAAAGGGACAGCGCAAAACAACTGTTTTGTTGTACGAGTAGGGTTCTCTTGTCTGGTGTAACAAGGTTATTATGCGTTTATGCATCATTTATGCATATGTTGATTTGTTTCATTCACGTTTCTTAAATCTACATTATTTTTGATTTGCAGAAGAAGAACGTTTATTTTTCTCTACGTTCTCTTATTTAAAATGATGCCATAGCTACAAAATGCAAATTGCGAACTCTAGCGTCTTACTAAATCTCTATGCTTCATCTGTATTCGATATCAATGTTGTGGAACAGGCAGGTGCAACCTGTTGACTTTATTACCTCAAAGGCCTTACCCTATATTCCCAATAGATGGCAGGCTCGAACAACATTTGTATATCAATGTACAGCTGTATAGCATCTTATCCATGCGTCTGAACATCAGTGTTAGTGAGATTTTATGTTAATTGATTGTAAGTAATTAAAAAAAAAAAAAGGTAGTTCCTCGTGGCCAGTGTTCTAGACCAGGGCTGCCCAAACTCGG
>NW_015512379.1:2563-3404 GCF_001515645.1 Sinocyclocheilus grahami | reverse complement strand
TTTCTTTCTTTCTTTCTTTCTTTCTTTCTTTCTTTCTTTTTCTGTGCTATGACAGCTAAATTAGCAAATGGCAATTTGAAAAGGTTTAATAGAAAACGTTTCTATTTATATGCCCTGCAAAATGTATCCATAACGTTTACTTGGTGTTCCTTGTTTTAAACTCTGAAAACGGGAGACAATCTAATTTGTCCCAGTGGATGTACGAGTGACCCGAAGCTATTTAACTTCCGATATTGTACTTAGATTTTGCTTTTAGGAAATTAAGGGTGGGGGGTGGGGGTAGAAAGAACTTTTGCGTATTTTTAATGTTCTAGCCTTCTTTTTATGTAACCGATACGCAACACCCAGTGACTCCATATGCGCAACAGAAATTGCTGGAGCTGGCGCGTGATTTATGCTGACATCTCCCATGTGGCGTCAGTCGTGTGCCTGACGCGTGCCATCCTCATCTATTTAACTATACCGAGAAGCACGAGCCAGGCTTATTAATGGATAATCCCTCAGGGGCTGTGCGGGACAGGTCTCACAGGACAGCTTATCTTTGGCTGACTGATCGTGTATTGTCGAGCAGTGCTTACAAATAGTCCAAAACACATATCATAATACTGTTACCTTTGTCAGATTTGTTGTTTTACATCGTTAAAAAAGCCCAGATATATGTTGTTGTTGTTTTTTCAGATATATGTTGCTTTTGCCATAGTCTATCGGATTTCAAATTAAAATATTTGAAAAGCATTTAATCATACAAATGCTTTATAATTATTTTTTCGTATATTAACTATTATTTATCGTCTATATCAGGGCTGCCCAAACTCGGTCCTGGAGGGCCGGTGTCCTGCAG
>NW_015512379.1:477-967 GCF_001515645.1 Sinocyclocheilus grahami | reverse complement strand
CACACACACACACACACACACACACACACACAAACAAACACATGTTTTTATATCATTAGGCTGATTTTCCATAGGCGTAATGTTTTTTATACTAAGCTAATAATATTTTCGATCCCCTATCCCCACCCTTCACAGAAAGCTTTCTGCATGTTTACATGTCCCTTGCATATGATGTATAAGCTCTTTTCCTTATGGGATCCAACAAAATGGCACCACAATATCAAAATGCTCATGATCCACACTACCTTTGGAGTCCGGTCTCATTAAAATGCGTATAAATAGTATGCCATACAAAAACAGAAAATCGTGGTATTGCTACGCAAAAATGTACTTTGGCGTGCATATGATACCCCATGTGCATCTACCCCACAACCCTAATCCTACCCATTGCATATTATATGCACGCCAAAGTCCATTTCTGCGTATAAACAGTGCACCAAATCGAAGCATAAACTCGTGCTATTGATACGCACTTTCATGAGATCGGGTT
>NW_015512379.1:0-467 GCF_001515645.1 Sinocyclocheilus grahami | reverse complement strand
TCCATTGTAGTGGCCATCTGCTGCCAAAACCACATGAGACTGTTCCCAGATATTGTTTAACCTCATCCACAAAGAGTGGGAAAATCAGACAGTGCACTTTGGTATGCGCAATCTGCACTTTGACACACATTAACATGCATCACATAAACCACACTCTTACCAAGTACCAAAAATTACCAAGTTTATTTTTATGAAGGATAGACCTACTAGAGTATTTCATGACAACTAATAATTGAAAAGCTATGCAATGCATGCAACTTCTCCTGCATGCACTGAAAACTTTCTTTCTTTCTTTCTTTCCTTTTATTTTAACATTGATGCAAAGTGTTAGCGCGTGTTGATGATGGTTTATTAAACCATATACAGGCTATATATATATATATATAGTTATTAATTATATTTTATTTTGTATTATTGTGCAGCCTAAAGTATATTTTGGTAGTGCGATTTTCTGCTCCATCTCAAAA
>NW_015512378.1:4660-4939 GCF_001515645.1 Sinocyclocheilus grahami | reverse complement strand
ACGGAGACTTTCCTGTACATATTGAGGTTTGTCCATAATAACTACCGCACTACCCTTGTCCGCCGGTTTAATCACAATGTCTTTTCTGTGAGAGAGGTCTTCTAGGGCTTCAATCTCCTCCGTTGATAGGTTAGGCGTAAGAGTGAAGGGACGAGTGGTTAGGGTCTGAAAATCGGTGACGTTTCTGTCAAAAAAATCCCATGTTTCGTTAGGTAGAAGTTGTGGTGGGGGCATCCAACTTGATTTTTGGCAAAATGGTAATGCCTTTGTTGCATCCAC
>NW_015512378.1:0-202 GCF_001515645.1 Sinocyclocheilus grahami | reverse complement strand
GCTTTTATGTTTGGTGGATAGGGGGTTTAGATAAAAATCGATAAACTCTGCAATCCTGTAACTCTCGCTCCCACAGTCTGACACTATGGGACGACCCGGAGGCATATTTGGAGTAGGCCATGTATTTTGAGATTTATGGATTTTAGGTAAGAGGTAGAAGCGTCTTGATCTCGGGATCTGTTCTCCTACTAGGTAGTCAGCC
>NW_015512377.1:8248-8922 GCF_001515645.1 Sinocyclocheilus grahami | reverse complement strand
TATTTAACATAAGATTTGTTTGGTAAAGTAGATCTTAAAAAAAAACAAACTGAGAAAAACAACCCTAGAGATAAAGTGACAAACAAAACCATTGTTAGGTATGATAAAGATTATAGGAGAGGCAAGGATCCAAATGCAAATCTGTTAAATGAACAAATAAAATAAAACAAAGGACTAAGAACACTGAACTTCAAGAAACCAGAGACCATCCAGCCACAGGCCAAAACAACAACTGACAAATAAGAGAATAAACACAAGGGCTAAATACTAGGGCTGTGAATCTTTGGGTAGACAGCGAATCAATTCGATTCACGATTCATAGGTTTTCAATTCGATTCAAGAACGATTTTTGCAAATTCAGAATGATTCAATTCAATTTCGATTCACAATTAAATTTTATTTGATTCAATTAATGATTTGATTCTGCATTCTTTAAGTGCATTCACAGGATTATTTAAATGCTTCCACTAAATTCTTTAAATGCTTAGTCAGGGGACAAATTACACAGCAGCCTTTATGGATAGAGATCCATTGGTTAGAGAAAGAAAACCACTTTTGTCCATTGTTAGATACTAGTTTAATGATGCTATGGCATGACATGGCATGGCATATGTAGAAATTTATGTAAGCCAAGACTTTAAAAAAGAGCTTTAAAAGTATTATGTATAGGCTAA
>NW_015512377.1:0-1611 GCF_001515645.1 Sinocyclocheilus grahami | reverse complement strand
TTTTATGGATGGGCGATTTTTATTTAAGTTCTTTTGGACTAAAGCAATGCAACACCTGCTGAGTGGCATTAAACAGCTTGAAAGATCAAAGACAATTTTTAATATAACTTCGACTGGATTCGTCTGAATGAAGAAAGTCATATACACCTAGGATGCCTCGTGGGTGAGTAAAATGCAGCCTAATTTTTATTTTTGGGTGAACTAACCATTTAAGGGCTGCTTAAGAACAGCGTGCACATCCAATTATCTTGACTCGTTGAACCTGGATCTAATTAGTGAGATTGGGTGAAGTTAAATTGTCGTTTATGAAACCGCTTTAACCCTGATTGATTTGTTAGGTTTTTTCAAGTCAGGTTTTGGACTTTACTCCCAGCTTTTCTTAGTGTCTTTTTTGAAACAGCCCCCTGGGACAGTTCGTCGTCGTCAAATGTTTTCTTTTTCCTTGTGCCCTGCCTTGCCTTGTGCTGTCTTGCTGGTCTTGTTGCCAGTCTGTTTTCCCCAACGGGGTAGTTTTTGTTTGTTTTGTTTATTGTTACTATTAAAGGGGGGGGTACAATGCTGTTTCATGCATTCAGAGTTGTTTACACTGTTAAAGAGTTGGATTCTCATGCTAAACATGGCCAAAGTTTCAAAAAACTATTTGGACGTATAACAGAGCATTTCTGTGCCAAATACACACTTCCAGGTTTCTTACAAGTTTCTGAAAGTTTCTTTTTTTTTTATCATGGCTCTTCATGACGTAATGAAGGGTGGAACTCCTTATATGGGCATTTCTCCCGGAAGAGCGTGCCCGCACACACACCGACCAGAGCGAGAGCAAGAGTGTGCCCATCATCGTGCTTCATTCAGCAGTGCTGCACGGGACTCACTCGGGAAGAATGTCTCTAAAGAGGTGTGTTTTTGGTTGTAAGGGAAAGATAACTTTGTTCAGCTTCCCAAAGAATCCAGCGTTATGTAAACAGCGGATGCAGTTTGTTTTGCAGGGCAGCAACAGAGTTTCGCAAGTGTGTTTGTTGACAAATGTTTTATAAACAAGGCCCAGTTCGACGCTGAATTTGCTCATCGTTTGACACTGAAAGATGGAGCGGTCCCAGCTATAAAAGATCCCGGTCATGATTCAGAACTGCAGATGGTAAGTGAAACTGCATCAAATGTCTCTGTTTTGTTGGCAATCGGCCCTCAAGTGCTCGTCACTCTTTAGCTCCGCCTACGGCACGCCTCCAGGAGCTCGGCTGTTTTCGGAGAGAATCGGAAAACTGTATCTTTTATAAATATGATAAAACTAAAGACTTTTTTGAGATATGAAGGATGCAGTACTACTCTATAGGTACTCAAGATTAATATGAGATTGGGTGAAATTGTGTGTGTTCCCAGGTAGACCGCGCAATCGGGCCAATTGCGGCTGAGTGTTGGCTCACTCGGCTGTGTTCTGGCAGCGGCTCACCGAAAGTGAGCCAGCTCTGGCCCAGTAATGGTTGCCAGATTTGGCTACGCTTTGAATGTGCAGATCTGGCCCGATTTGCACTGAGACACAGCACATTTAGCCACATTCAGCCCATTTATGGACATAAGGGCTGGTCTGATTTTGGCTGAGATATGGGCATGCAGACC
>NW_015512376.1:8590-8925 GCF_001515645.1 Sinocyclocheilus grahami | reverse complement strand
GTTAGAAACCATGCCAGGGCCTATTTTGGCAGCAAAGTTTTCATGTCCTCACTTGATCCTCCATTGCAAGGTTAAGCGATCACATGCTAGAGGGAGGAGATACGCCCTAAATAGATAATGGTAATCTCCTAATAGATAAAATCCCTCCATTGCCCCCTTCAAGTAAAAAGATAAATTGAGATGCAATGAGACAATCTTGTACTTCTAATGTATTGAGAAATCCACACGTGCATAAGGTTCTTCTGGACTGGTGTTGGATCTAAAAGTAATGTGAGGGCGGTCAGTCAGCCTACAGGAGGAGGAGGTGTTGTACATGATGTGTGTGGGTGGGTGGG
>NW_015512376.1:6183-6941 GCF_001515645.1 Sinocyclocheilus grahami | reverse complement strand
GATAGACAGATAGATAGATAGATAGATAGATAGATAGATAGAACAGTATACTCTGAAGTTAAAGCAGGACATGTCCCTTGTTTGTTAAACTTCTCCCAAACAGTTAAAGATCAGAGGCCCACACACATAAACTCTCTCACCTCTTCAACACATACAGATACACACACACAACACACAACACACATAAGCATCTCACTCAAGTGGAGCTCGTGTTTCCACAAAAGCATGCATGTGCGGGGGCTGAGACCGTGGAGAGGCGTCGGTGCACTGCCTCCAGCTGACAGCTCCCTTCTGCCTGAGATCAAGGCCAGCTGAGTGCACAGTCATTTATTCTCACACAAAAACATGTGGCATGTGCTTCTCAGAACTAGGTTTCAACTAATCTGCCCAGTAACAGATGCATTGTGCAGTGGAAGGAGTGAGCAGTGAGGAGAAGGGATAGTAGAAGACGAGGAGGAGGAAGCCACTAGGAAAAAAATCCAGCATTAGCTAAAGATAGATCAGAGCTTCCAGGCATGCTAACGCCTGGCACACTCAAGGTTAGTGAATGCACTGGGCCACGCAAACACACATGCGCACAAGCAGAGAGGAGCACAGATGAGAGGCCTATGCAGTGGATAGAGGGAATAAGCAATGCTTGCTTTGGAATTCACATGGTCTTCAACATTCAGAGCAGTGTTACTTTACTATCATTGAGATCAGTGTTGGGAAGAAACTAGTTACATGTAACGGAATTACGCAATTTAATTACAAAATAA
>NW_015512376.1:2142-3915 GCF_001515645.1 Sinocyclocheilus grahami | reverse complement strand
ATATATATATATATATTGTACACACACACACACACACACACACAATTTCACAAAAATTTTTTTTGAATTTCTTTCTTCTGTGGAACACAAAAGGTTTTTTCCGCCAAGTGTCATTAACATCTGCTCAGACAGACTGTCACATGTACAGTACATATGCCAAGCTGTGGTTTTGGACAGGCCCATCATAGGCTAATGACCACTGTTTAAAGAGGAATGAAATTATGAGAAACACCACATTACTCTAGGTCCATTTTGGGTAGCATTTTCACAGGACTTGGCTTTGGCAGCTTAACACATTACATTTGCAAAGGCTTTAGATAGAACTGAACTTGTGCTGAACTCCCATGAATGAGATCTTTTAAATCCAGACTCAGAGAAATACGTTCAAGCAGTCTGAGTTAGTTTTATTTATTTGTTGTGTCCAGCCAATAATCTTGCCATTGAGACACACTAAGCCACTCGGAGACGTTAGATAAGGTAATATGGTCTTGCCCCTTTGGCTAACCTAATAAAGCCTAACCTCTTTCTGAGTCCGACAGGCCTATTACACCCAGTCTAGCCTCGTTCTTAGGTGTGACATCCTTTGTTCTTCTTTCTAAAGGGTGTTGTGGTCTGAAAGCTGAGCTCTTTTGAACCTTTTTATTTAAAGCAACAAAATCTAGACTCTCTCTTCTCTAAAACTGCAGCGAGTTATTTTCTGAAACCTACTATTTGGTGTCAAACAATGTATAATTACAGTTTACAAGTTTTTAACTCGCATAAGATAATTGTAGCCTTATTTCAACCCTGTGCTTACAAGCACTGAATCCTCATGTGACAGAACAGTCATCAATTTGGATTCAAAGATACAATTTGCTCAGAAAAAACAAAGTCCTCTCAGAGAATGAAAACAAGTGCAGCCTTCAAATTACATAAGAGTGCTCTGAGGAACAGCCACCGGGGCCTGTGTTCAGGGCCAGTTACATACTGAACTCATGATGTGGAAAACAGTACTCTACTGAGCACTGACGGGGACTGTTTCATGGCACGGATGATAAAAGGAAGAGAGAGAGATGACAACACTTCTACAGAATCTTTCTGTTTGTTTGATTCCACTAATACAGTTTTTGAAGGAAAAACTAAGCTATTTGTGTTCAACAAGGCCTCTATTGTATTCATTCTTACTTGGTCTGCCATGTTTGTTGGACCTCTAATTACTGCAACACAACAAAAGACGCCTGTATCTGAACTTGATACAGGATGGACGCTACCCAAAAGGTTTAGATAAACTTTTATAACATGACAATTTGGTTTTTGGTGCTTTTGTCTTTTAGCTATTAAAAAACAAGCCACAGGGCATTTCTGCTGCAAACAAACTGAAAGGTAAAGCTATGATCCCTGCAGTACTGAGGTATCTTCCTTTACAACATATCTTAGCCAGTGCATCAAGTCGTATTGCATTGTGTTGAAAATTTTGGAGACACTTGTTTATCTGAGCAGCAATATATGTTGTCCAAATGTATTTAGTGTTATTAAACATGTTTAAAGATCCTATGAGAACTATCTAAACACAAAATACACATGTCTAGAGTACTGAATAATGCAATAACTAACCCCTATAAGCAAAAAGTAGCATTAATTATTTAACTTATTGTGTGCTATGTATATTGGGTAACAACAGCAAACAACAACAACAACAACAATATATATAAATTAGAAATAGTGTAGAAAAATATATCAGAACATATCAACAATATAGAATATGCTTATGCTCACCAAGGTTGCATTTATTTG
>NW_015512376.1:0-1561 GCF_001515645.1 Sinocyclocheilus grahami | reverse complement strand
AGCAGGAGAGGGTAAGCAGAGGGTTCAATGAAAGTGCAGATCTGCACAGATTAAAATAACAAAGGAAAACATCATGTAACCTCATGTACTGGGACACACTAAATCTTCCACAGTGGTTTTATAAAATAACTTTTTTTTTTTTTTACTGTTTTTGATAGCATGGTCAGACATGGATGGTTAAACATGTTTCTAGTGAAAAGAAAAAGTTAAAAAGACCCACAATCTGAAAATGCATCTTTTCTAAATATCACTGTCTCAAAATAAACATAATGATCCTCAGGTCTAATGCAGAAGACTAAACAAAAAGCCTAAGCTGCTGTGGACCAGATGACTGATCTCAATGACAAACATGAGAGTCATGACCTCATTTCTCAAGTGTTAGATTTACGCAGCCATTATCCAGCCACCTACAGTGGGGGTAACTTGTCTCTTTACAGTGTCTCTGAAACTCTTGGCATCTCTGAACACCTCTGCAAAGTCAGGCTCTGTTTTTTGCTGTCATGTCCTGTGTCTGCTCAGGTGCTTCAGCAAGCAGATGGTTAGATTATGCATGGCTCCCTATAGTGCAGTGCTGTCTCAGAGGGCTATATTGTCTTGAAGGTCATTAGTCAAATATTCTTCCGGAAGGATCTGATAGCAATGATGACAGTAAACGCTGAGAGTAATAATACCAAGGTCACAATCAGAATGATCGTTGTGTTGTGCATGTAATATTTATCAAAACATGATTTGCTATGATAATAACATGTTAAGATCTTGAACTCAGCTGTGGCGACATCCTCTGTGGTTTAGTGCTCTTAAAAATAAAAAGTGTAGAGCTGAGTGCCACCTACTGGCTGAAAAATGATACTGACTACCGCAGTAAGATTTTTCCTGAATCTTTGAATTTTCTCTTTAGGTCAAGGGAAATTAGGGCAAAATACACGTATGGAGGAAACATTTAACTTTCTTTATCACTCTGCTGGTTCAAAACAGACTGTTTTGTATATATGTGCATACAATACATCTCCATTGCTCAAACTAATCAGAATGCACATTTATAGTCAAATTCCCTATGGATCTACAGAAACATGCTGATTTGGTGTGAGGGCATGTTGCTCCCTGGGGTAATGTGAATTGTGCCTTCTTGACAAACATAAAGACCTATGAAACCCAAATGTACAGCGCACCGCTTAAGAGTGTGTGTGTGTGTTTAGGTTGTTATAATTTAAGAATTATTGTAATAATTATTTTATATTTGCTAGTAATTATATGTATATATTTCTTTTTATTTGAATAATTAATCATTTTTATTCATTTATGTTTTATTGTATTATTTATTTATTTTAAAATGTTATGTTCTTTTTAATAGAATAATTCTGTAGAAACATTTTTATTACAAAACTGGAAACTGGAAAATGTACAGCTATAATGTAACTACATACTATGCAATTATTTTTATATTTGATAGAACTATTATTTATTAATATTTAACTTTATTAAGTGTACTTTGATTTCTTGCGAAAAATTACAGATTTACAAAATTATATATATATATATATATATATATATATATATATAT
>NW_015512375.1:8580-8926 GCF_001515645.1 Sinocyclocheilus grahami | reverse complement strand
ACACACACATATTATGTAAACAAACACTTTTATTTTAGATGCGATTAATCGTTTGACAGCACTAATATACTGTATATGTGTTGCATAACAGAATTTTACTGTGTAAATTAAGATTTTTGGTCTTTTAGGTATTTAAGGTCTTGCATCTGCTAATAATTATTTGAATTATAATATGATTATTATAATTAGAAAAATGTGTGTGTGTGTCCTTGTGTGTGTGTCCCTGTGTGTGTGTGTGTCTCTGTGTGTGTGTGTGTCTCTCTGTGTGTGTGTGTCCCTGTGTGTGTGTGTCTCTGTGTGTGTGTGTGTGTCTCTGTGTGTGTCTCTGTGTGTGTGTGTGTGTCTC
>NW_015512375.1:0-2500 GCF_001515645.1 Sinocyclocheilus grahami | reverse complement strand
CATAATTACTTTTTCTGGCAAAAAATGTTTTTTATTGAAGAACTTGGAAAAAAAAATATTTCTCACAATTCTGATTAATTTGACTGATTGGTTCATTTGGACAATCAGTTCTGCTCGATTTTGTTTTATGATTTAATATGGATCATATTTATAAAATTCATTAAACTTGAACAGTTAATAGATAATTAAATGAAAATACAACAATTTATTTACGAGAAAACAAGCAATTTTATTTTCCGGTGCTTGATTCTGATTGGCTGAGCCGCGTTCGAAGCTGTTGTAAATGACGCTACAAAGTAACACACACCTTTGTTTACGTTTGTGTGTTGCTCGGCAACCACTTTGTAGCAACCACAACTGTTTCTGAGGAGCTACATTGTTTGGTGGAAGAACACTGTTTACGGTTCATGTGAGTCATGACTCTCTGTGCTCCGCAGACTCGTGTCTGGAGAACGACAGTCTGTCTCTGGAGGATCAGGCGGAGACGGCGAGTCTGCGCAGCCGAGGCAGTGTCCAGTCTCTGGGCAGCGGAGAGTCTGCGCAGCCGCGGGGCCCGATGCCCAAACGCCAGGCTTTCGGCCCCGGGCAGGTGTTCAGCGGCACACAGGGCCAGCAGGTGTTAGTGCTGCCCGCCGCTGACCTTCACCTGATGGAGGTCAACGTCACATGACCCGCCGGGGGTCACACACGGACACAAGACTCGCCTCCGTCATGCACTTCATGAGACACCAGCTGTCTCTCAGATATCCCATAATGCCTTGCAGCCCCTCCTCTGTGTGCTCAGGCGTGTGTGTGTGTGTGTGTGTGTGTGTGAGAGAGAGAGAGAGAGAGCGACACCTGCTGTACATAATAGATGAGATTAAAGAGAATCTTCTGAACCAAATACACTCAGTCATGATCACTCACACTGGGGTTCTGGGATTTGCATATTTAATTTTGTATTGGTTTTTGGAACTAAAGGTTTCCAGGGAAACGCCTGCGCGTTATTGACTCAAGACACGCCCCTTCCTGCCGATGTCACATGATTGACGCGTCGCAACGACGACCATCGTGACAAATCTTGTTTTTGTTTAATGCATATGAAGAACAGTCATATTTCGCTCCATTTTAGACATGAAAAGTCAGTTAATTTAAGCTCACATCAGTGTGTATTTGTTATAATGTTCAAAACTGAACATATGATTTTCATAATTATGTTCAGGCAAAAAAAAAAAGTATGTATCCGAAAAATATATATATACATTTTTTTTTTTGCATACCTTTTTGCATAATTTATTTGCATAAAGTTTATTTGACATATTTGTTCTATAAAAGTAATGCAAAAAAAGTGTGTACATGTGTATATATATATTTGCATGCATTTTATATTACATGTATATGTAATATATGTGAATATATATATATATATTTTTTTTTTTATGCAAATAAAAACTTGGGAATTATTTTTTGGATACATTTAAAATTATATACATATATACAAATAAATTGGCTTTTTTGCATAAATTAAAAATGAATAAAATGGACTTGATTTTCTGTTGGTTTTGGGGTGAAATATGACCTGGGTGTGTTTGGATGTGTGTAAATCTCTCAGAAAGTGTCTGTCAGGACGGAACCGTTTCAGATCCATCAGCTCTGTACAGTAACGAGAGCCTGACGACAGACAGCAGGAAGTGATGCGGTTCTCCAGGAGGAAGAGGCTTGATGTGAATGTCGTGTGTCGTCTGTGTTTCAAACCTGAGAAACAGAAGCTGATGTGGGAACAGCAGTCGTCATATTGTCATGAAACTTCACACGCATCACCTCTTCAGTTCATCTGCGCACTATTTATTTCCTGGATTATCATTGCTTTGCTCTGGCTGGGTTCAGGACCTCGTGATTCCGGACTTCAGACGTCATGAACACAAGCTGTTTGTAAACCGTCAATCAAACATCACAGATTGTATTTAGATTATTTAAATGAGAAGAATATGTACACATTATACAACTGAAAATATACATACGTTTTAAAAGGATGTTTGTTGTCTTGTTTTTCTATTTTAAAAAAGTCTATTAAAAAGACTATTTCTACATGAAAATTTGTTCAGCAGGTCTTCAACATACAGGCTTCTGTCTAGCAGCCCATTTTCAACATTTTTTAAATAATACCAAAAAAAAACTAAGATTATTTAAATAATCAGTGTTCACAAACCTGCTTATTTAAAATGACAAATGTCTTTTGTTTTTTCTGGAAAAGAAAAACTCAAATTCCCTTACTGTTTTATCAGAGATGCCAAAGTGACAATTACTTCTCACAAAAAAAAAACTTCTCACAATTCTGACTTTTATTTTGAAATTCTTAGTTCACATCTTGCAAATGTTTTTTCAGCTATTAAAAAAATAAAAAGGTCTTTTTTTTTTTTATCCCAGTTTGAACTTTTTTTTCCCTGTGTGTGTGTGTGTGCGCATGCGAGTGTGTGAGAGTGTGTGAGAGAGTGTGTGTGAGAGAGAGAGAGTGTGTGTG
>NW_015512374.1:6976-8928 GCF_001515645.1 Sinocyclocheilus grahami | reverse complement strand
GGGACACCAGAGACTTATATTACATATTGTAAAAAAAGGGCATAACATGTCTCCTTTAAGATCAAATCTGTGCCTATGCGTGTTTTATAAATGAGGCCCCTGAACACTTGCTCCTTCAGACTCACTCTGTTGGTTGAGTCAGCTGTGCTGCCAGAGCAGTGTCCACTTTTAAGGAAATCAACCCACTAACTGCTTATTTATAATTAGCTCTACATATTTAGGATTGACATGAGAAGGTATTTTAACAAAACAAAACAAAAAAAGTTCACACTTCACCTTTAACAGGCTGTGTTTTAAAGCTTGTGTGTCCTTATGTCCTCACCTAAATTTTGAGTGGGCGTTTGTTTCCCCCTCAGATCTTGCCAAGGGCCAAAGTCTGGACAACATATCCATCACAAAACATGAAGATGATGACGATGATGTGCATGATTATGAATATATCGATGAAGATCAGCTTGACAGCATAAGGAGGACATAACATTAACATTAACACAGGCAAAGGAAAACCAGTATAAGTATACTATGAAGAGTATATTATGAAGTTCACTATGGCGGTGTTCCAAAACTGCTTACTTTAATTTCACATGATGAGACTGACATGGCCAAAGTCTGTTTATAATGACTGTAAGTCTGATGGAATGCAAATAATTTATTAGGTCCTTATTAGTCCTGTAGGAGAGCAGACATGACATGTCAGTCTTCACAGAAGTGAAGTGAAAAATTCCGATATTGTATAATAAATTCCATATAATATTATGAATATATTTTGAAAAATCACATAGAACCCATTCAGGCTGTAGATGAGAGATATTGCTCTTACTCACAAAGCGTCCAGTGCTGCCGCATGTCCGAGCGAATGCACGCCACTGTACAGATGCCAAAAGCTTCACTTAACGGCTGTTTACCGATGCATCCAAGGCTGTGTTGTTTTAACCTGCTGTCACTGGTGTGCAAGTCGAATAGTGTTACTGTATTACAACTGTCCTAGATATAGTGTAATTATACATTTAAGTACTAAGGAATATTAATTAACTATATGTACTTACTATATGGTTTGAGTTGGGATTAGGGTTACTTGCATGTAAATATGCATAATTGTTATTATAGCAGTAAGTACATGTAACAAGGACACCTTAAAATAAAGTGTTATCCACCACCCTGTCAACATGGCTTATGACAGGAATTAAAATTGAATTCAAAATTTATTGGCATTGGACAAAAATGCAACAATGACAACAAAGATTTTTAGAAATTGTTTTTCTGTTGCTAAGCCTCTGCAGTCAAGCATTTATAGGTTTCCTGCATAAAGCCCTTGTTTCTCTCCAGGATGCGGCTATATTTGGTGAGGATGGCTTGTGGATCATGCACTCTCCAAAAAATGTCCAAAAAGCTATCACTGGGTTTTATGCCATATTTATTTAATGGCTCGTTTTAGTACCCAAGGTGTAGATATTAGTACCTTTTAAAAGGGTACTGCCACAGTGACAGCTGCTTTCAAGTAATGATGCCAGAGGAATCAATCTTTTTTGTTAACTTAAGTATATATAAAGGCAGTTTTTTGTACAGTCTGGCTATATATAGAATTGAAAGTGGGTGTATTTTTTATATTATTTTGTGGAGAAGGAAACATCTTTTTTTTCTGCATTTTGTCTGGTTTACTTTGAATAAATGAGATGGAAAGTATCCATGTTTGATTTGTTCTTCTGTTTTTATTTTGTTTGGATAAGATACAAATTATATATGTTTACACTGGCTGTCATGATAATGCATCCGGGATGCAGCAGTGTTGTGGACACAGCAAACATCTGCAGATCAGTAAGGTGTTCACTGTAAACAGCTCTTATTTACTAGAAACAGGTTTATTCTACCCAGTTTTTATATTTATTAGAGATTGTTAACAGTTGGTGGTCATCTCGGTCAGGATTACCATCAGACTGGTACCAGGGAACTTG
>NW_015512374.1:4108-6830 GCF_001515645.1 Sinocyclocheilus grahami | reverse complement strand
GTCATCTCGGTCAGGATTACCATCAGACTGGTACCAGGGAACTTGGGGTCAAGAATGAGGTCGTGAAGAAGGCCTTGACCTTTCTCCTGAGCCTGAGGTGAACACATAGCACTCTGCCAGAGATTCACAAGGGAGCCACCTGTTTCCAAATAAATACATGCATACACAAAATTTAAAAAATCTAAATAACCTGGACTGAGACTGTTACTCTACAAATCTGCAATGATTTTAATTTGCAATAGTTGTGCTCTACTACAAGCAAACCAAGAAGGTCTTTGTGCAACATAGTGAAATCATGTGAAATTATTTCCCACCAAAATTGTACATTGCACGATCTACTCTGATCACTGTTCACTTTTTTATTCTTCCATCAATGTACTGAGCCACAAATGCATGTAGCATGGTACAAAAGTCTAAGAATTTAAACATTTAAATCAACATCTTTGTAGAGACGGTCAGATTTTATTATTCCTGTGAAGCTCTTTGGAACATCTAAAACCATGCTGGAGAACATTTCTCCAGTCCTGCTGTCATTAATGGGATACTGTATACTGTATGTCATTCCATGTTCATTGTATGAACAAAAACACAGAATGAAAAGGTGAGTGAACAATGACAGGGGTTTTGGGTCCCATTAAAGCACTAAAGCAGTTTCACTAGTGGTCTCAGACTTCTGGACCCATAAGTGTATACATTTTCTCCCTCCCACTATTTCCTCTGATATTCTTACCAAGCAGTTGATTGACACTGTTCATCCAGCCGAAGATGTGGAGTGCGTGGTTCTCCTCAGCGCTAAGATTGGCAATGTTGGGTGGTCTATCAGACTCCTGCAGCACTCGGCTTGGCAGAGGAGCCATGAACTTCTCGGACCTCTCGATGCTGGCGTGGAAATGAGCAGCTGCTACATATGCTTCCGAGTTGAGCCAGCCCTGTCCAAAGCGCACCTCATGAGAGGAGTACAGCTTCTGCCTGCAGCACACCGTTTGATTACAACATAAGGCACCTGTCAAACCGAAGCTTGAGGAATTATCCACACATATCTGGTTAAAGGAAATGTCATTGAGCAACAGTTTGAATGCTTTATTAAGTGTATATTCTGTATGGACCTTTCACTGCAGGCCGAGGAGGCGGTTTGTAGAGACACCTCTTCTGCTGCCCACAGCAGTCCCAGGATCTTGTACTTCTTGCTTAAATCTGTGTCGTCAGAGTTACTGATGTGCTGCAAAGACTACAGAGGAACACAGAAAAGAGCAATGGTGAGCAAACAGTCCCTTTGCTTAATTCATAATATGTGACCCTGGAGCACAAAACCAGTCATAAGGGTAAATTTTGTGAAATTGAGATTTATACATCTCTGAAGGCTGAATAAATATGCTTTCCATTGATGTATGGTTTGTTAGGATCGGACAATATTTGGCTGAGATACAACTATTTAAAAATCTGGAATCTAAGGGTGCAAAAAAATCTAAATATTGAGAAAATCATCTTTAAAGTTGTTCAAATGAAGTTCTTAGCCATGCATATTACTAATCAAACATTAAGTTTTAAAATATTTATGGTAGGAAATTTACAAAATATCTTCATGGAACATGATCTTTACTTAATATCCTAATGATTTTTGACATAAAAGAAAAATCGATAATTTTGACCCATGCAATGCTTTTTTTGGCTATTGTTACAAATATACCCCAGCGACTTAAAGGGATAATTCACCCAAAAATTAAAATTATGTCATTAATTACTCACCCTCATGTCGTTTCAAACCCGTAAGACCCTCGTTCCTCTTCAGAACACAAATTAAGATGTCACATGGATTATTTTGCAGATCTCCTTGCTACGTTTCTGGACTACATCATTTCAGTTACGTTGCTGTCTATGGGAGCTCTCAGATTCCATCAAAAATATCTTAATTTGTGTTCTTAAGATGAACGAAGGTCTTACGGGTTTGAAACGACATGAGGGTGAGTAATTAATGACAGAATTTTCATTTTTGGGTGAACTATCCCTTTAAGACTGCTTTTGTGCGCCAGGGTCACAAATGTGCTTGAACTAGTTTGAAAAACCTTTTGCACAAAGAAGTAAACATGGTCAGTATCACAAATTTGCTGACATCCCGTTAAAGACCTAGATATTAGAGAGACTAGTGAATCTAGTATTCTTCATTTTATGTCATAAATATATTGATTTGTCATTGAACTGCGATATGGTCAGAGACCTTTGGAGCCCAGACACTGTGACTGATTTCCATTTCTTTAAAGTTTTTTGGAGTTCACATGTCCACATAGTCTTGTGGTGTCTGTGTACAAATATTCCACATGTGCATGCACGATAATTGCTCTTGCTGCTTGACACTGTATTGTATTTAGTCTGTAGTGTTTGTTACAGAAGCTGTCTTCTTGAGTAAGCTCTTGTCACTTTGAAAAAAAAGCATCTGCTTAATGAACAAATATAGGGTGAATTCAGTTAATTAGGACATGTTTTCCCAGTCATCTCAATGGAAAAAAGTGTCCCATTTGACCTGAATTCAACCTAAATGTGCATCTATCGACAGTAACTTGAAAAATGTTTCCCACTTAGTCATGGCATCAGGATATTTGGTGGAACAGTGTGTGAAGCTGGAGCAGTAATCTGGAGCCACCTCTGCTGGAGCCTGGACGTGCAGCTGAATCTCACCCTTCCCAACTACAGCTGTCTGAACTGCTGCCAGGAAGGGAAGCACAGA
>NW_015512374.1:2045-2765 GCF_001515645.1 Sinocyclocheilus grahami | reverse complement strand
ATTTTATGCGGATTAAGCACTGAATTGGGTCGGAAGCGATAATAAATATTTTATGTCTGTTGATGAATAACATATCACTTAGATCATACATTAGGTCAGTATTGAAATGAACACACGAGATCACGTGTATATGAAAAAGAATACTTAAGAGTGAACTGATCCTCTTTTTCTTGTCATTGCATGAAATGCCAAACTGATGCCAAATTATGTTTTATGCCATTTTATTGTATTTTACATAATACTGTAGTGTATATTATGTAGAGCACATTGGTCAACAGATGTTGTTTTAAATAGTGCTTCATAAATAAAATGGTCGATCTGGAATGCACAAACATAATGTCAGAGTCAGCTGAATGAATAGGTTAGCAATTTGATTGGTTCCTTAATGTGACTCTGTGAATCTCCTATAGCCTTTATTATGGCTAGTGACACAATATCACTCTTTGATTAGTAGCCAACAAATAACATATAATACCAACATTCAGCATGGTTGAAAAGAAATCACCATGTATAATCTTCACAAAATACACACCAATTCTTGCAAAGAACGCTTTGCAATTGTAATACAAGTTTAAATAGTACAACACCACTAAATATTTTGGGCCCCTTTAACTGCGCACAAGTAATGCATTAAAGCTTTTAAAGATTATTATTGCATAAAATACAAAATGCACGCAAACAGCTTCGACACTATGACAAAAAAATCTGACTTAAAAAAAA
>NW_015512374.1:0-1339 GCF_001515645.1 Sinocyclocheilus grahami | reverse complement strand
AATATTTGAGGTCAAATTGCTATCAAGCTGCCCGCTGGGAAACACCTCGTGTAGAGGACCGGCCATGTCTCTTTTCAAACGTAATACGAGTAGGCCTATTTAAGCGTCTTCCTATGGAAGTATTATTGTATGTACCATATCTCAATAGACAACTAATATTGTTTCTTCATTTTAACTGGACCGCAATATATGTGGTCATGTCTGACAACTTGATAAATGTTTTCTGAAATCACGATACATAAATAAATATTAAGGCATTTTGAAGATCGCAGATTTCTTTGTAAACTAATCAAACTTAGATTGTTTTAGCCTTCGTTAAACTGTAACGAAAGCTATGCATATTTATTGAACCATATACACAGATTTTAAACTACGCGATCTAAAATAATTTGTGGTCTTGTGCCTCCCGCTTGGTGGACAACATTAGTATTGCATCCTTCATCTCTCAATGGCAATCTCAACATATTTCTTATCCTGTGGTTCCCTCTAGTGGACAACGTTAGTACATTGTAGTATGTTTTAGTCTTTTTTTTTGTTTTTGAGTTGGCAAAAACCACTCGACTGATTCACATGAAATTTTGCATGTATCATCTATAGACACTAATGACAAAAAATAATTGTAATTAGTCAAACCATTTAGATATACGCCAATACATTTTGCAGCCACTGCACCATGCACTTATTAAACAAATGAAGTGTACATCGGATGGACACGTCGCACCCTATCCCAGAATTAATTGCAAGACGACGACGGAATTTATATTCAAAGAAAATGGCGTGTGAGAGTTCTGTGGCGGCCGAGGAATTCACAGTTAAATGCAAGTATTGTGTTTTAATTTACTCAAATACCTAGCAAAATCATAGACTGTAAAAAAAAAGATGGACCATGCATCTCCACTTCCTTCCACTATAGAAAAGTGAAGCCAAAAAGTGAAATTAGTCTCATATTTACTTACAAATGCATGCAAAATTATCCATGAACTTGATAATTGTTGCAACTGTATCTCACTATCCACAACCAAATGCCTGTCAACTTGTGTCAGTCAAATTCAGAGTTAGATGAACATGCAGCCATTTTTTACAAATAGAAACATGGAAGGAAGATGTGCATTTGTGGATCAAGTGGCACGCGTGCATTCACGCAGCTGAGCCTACAACCCCTGGCAAAGATTATGGAATCACCACACTTAGATGTTCACCCAACGTTTTGACTATAACAAATAAACAAATCACAGATATGACACAAAACTATTTTTGCTTGAACACTGTTTATGTGAAACATACCTCAAACAAATTAAATGGTAACACTTTACAATAAGGTTCATTAGTTAACATTAGT
>NW_015512373.1:26542-27270 GCF_001515645.1 Sinocyclocheilus grahami | reverse complement strand
GCTGGATATTAAGACCCCTACTCCTCGGCTGGGATCATGTGTAGAGCCCTTTGAGCCCTCAATTTGTACCTTCAACCCATTGGAGAAAGACTTGAACATCTTGAATGACATGGGGTGAGTAAATTATCAGGCAATTTTTACTCTGGAAGTGAACTAATCCTTTAAGTATTTAAGATTATTATCAAAGAAAAAAGTTATGTGCCAATATTATTAAAGAAATCTGCATGTTTAAAAAAAAAAGATAAATTCCAGATTGCAGAGATAACTAATGACGTGAATCAGACACCAGGTGTGTGTATGTCACAGGAAGGAGAAAGGAGAAAGTAAGGAAGGTTAGATGAGCAGACGGCCTGTTTTACACGTTTGATCTGACTGACCTAGTTCTCCAGAGCACCGTTTCTGCCCTGAAGACACTGATACAGTTTGGTCAAAGTTAGAAGAGGTTCAGAGTTGCTTCAGTGACACATGCACAAACATGATTAGAGCTTTTACAAGCATTAATCATTAAACGCCATTTGACAGGAAAAGCCATGTTCTTTTCACTTGTGCAATTATGCAATATATTAGGCCAATTAAGTGGATAATATTGAGCTGTTTTGATATTAACAGCATCATAATTGTGCTTGCTTGGCAGATTAAGTACACATATTCGGTTTGAAAAATGTTTTGATTCGTGTACGTATTGAATAGAATAATGAATGTATCTTGTGCTAATTATATTTAATTAA
>NW_015512373.1:6908-8928 GCF_001515645.1 Sinocyclocheilus grahami | reverse complement strand
TCTCGAGTAATAATCCAGGGTTGGATTATACAATCTCAGTACACATACTCCTTGTTCAATTTGTAGGGGTGTAAACCTCAGTCAGGCGTTAGTTGTACAGAGAAAACATGATGTACTTTTAATATGTAAACTAACAGGTTTGGTTGTTGAGATCAGAGAGAGATTCTGTTAGTTTCAGTTATGTATATGTGCATGTGTAATTGCTGTGATGTGTAATTATTATTATAAGTTATTATTAAGTTACAAAAAATTGGGGGAAAGAAACATGATGCAGACATGACAGGCTTCATTTAGATACAACATTATGTTTTAAGGTCAGTTTAAAGGATTAGTTCACTTTGAGAATAAAAAAATGTGTCCACAACTTTATGCAGTCATATTTGAAAGGTCACGCGTGACGTAGGCAGAAGTACTAACAAACTCCATCTGATTTTCTTCTCCACACTGTAAAAAATAATTTGAGTCAACTTAAAATAACGTGTTACCCCGCTGACGTAAAATTTTAAGTTTACTCAACTCAAAAAAAAAAAAATTTTTTTTTTAAGTTTAGTCAACATAAAATTTTAAGTTGTACTAAGTGACAACTTAGGGTGCTTTCACACCTGTAGATCGATTGCTTTGTTCCGAAACAGAGATTCAAATTATTACAATGTTGCTTTTTATTCTTGGTGCGGTTCGCTTTCACACGGCAATGTTTCTAAACGGACCAAATTTGTTAATACAAGTCACGCACGAGTAAACTGTCCTCTCATTGGTCAAAGTTTCACGGTTTATTTTCCGGGATTCTACTTCGCTGTCACAGCTGTCATCCGTAAGGATGGAACGACAACAGCTTCACAGGCTTACTTTGAGCAGGAGTCCAGGATTCATCGGGAAAACATTTTTAAAATGCACATACTAGGAAGAAGAGCAATAAGACGGCATTATAAAATAAAAAGTGCGCTTTGATTTTAAATGGCGAAGACGTGCTCACCCACAGACATTCACAGGTTCATTTTGCAGTATTAGCAAAACAACAAAGCTATTGCTTTTCACGGAACTTACGTAATTACCCATTATACATTGTGATATAGCCTGGTTCGTTGGTCCGTTAGATCGGATTGCTTTCTACAACCGAACCGCTCCAGAGTTCGTTTTCAATCGAGCCGAGACCACCTCGTTCAGGCGATCTCGGACCGATTGTTTTGGCGCGGATCCGAGCGAGATTGCCGTGTTCACATATGCCCAAACGAACCGAGCTATGGGGGGAAACGCGCCAGGTTCCGAAACAACAGGCCAGGTGTGAAAGCACCCTTAGATATTTTAGTTGACTAGACCAGGGGTGGCGAACATCTGTCCTGGAGAGCCGCAGCCTTGCAAAATTTTGCTCCAACCCTAATCAAACACACCTGAACAAGCTAATCAAGGTCTGAAGGGTTACTAGAAAGCTACAGGCAGTTGAGTTTTAATTAGGGTTGGAGCTGAACTCTGCAGGGCAGACCGGAGTTTGCCATCCCTGGACTAGATAAAAGTCAGCGGGGTAACAAATTATTTTAAGTTGAAACAATTTTTTTTACAGTGCAACTTCATCTGACATCGTTGTTTTACCTTTTTTTGAGTCCAAAATTTTCGCGTATTCATCAACCTTTCCTATCAAAATGCTTGCAACGGATGCGAAAACGCAGAAAATCTAACCTGATCCGAATTTTTTTATGACGGACGAAAGTTTTCGGAGGCAGTGTGTAAACGCGACTGACACAACGTGAGGTCGTATTTATATTTCAACATGCGAAAATTTCAGACTAAGTGTGCAATGGCCTTTAGTCTTTGCACATTTTGCACGCTTCGTAAACACTGGGTCGGTACTTCCGCCTACTTCACACTTGACCATTCCAACGTGACTACATAATGCGTGAGGTCAAGCTAGTGCAACATGAGCATTTGTGGTAAAAAGTACATAAATTATGTTTTTTTTAAGAAAATGACCGATCGTTTCGCTGGATATTAAGACCCCTACTCCTCGGCTGGGATCATGTGTAGA
>NW_015512373.1:4998-6196 GCF_001515645.1 Sinocyclocheilus grahami | reverse complement strand
GATTCACTGGATGTTTTTTTTTTTAGAATGATGATCTTCTATCCAGATTCATGAACTTTGCCAGTAATGCTTGAGTTGACATGGATTCGCTCCCCGTGGTCTGCATTTGCTTGTCTTATCTTCCCTCTCCTTGACTGCAGTCGAGTCATAAAAGCCTGTGTCCCTGATCTCTGTCGGCCTGTTACTGCTTGATGGCTAGCTGCCATGGTAACAGACACATTTAATTTCATTGCAAATATCTGACATTTGGACATCTGAATAAAGTTTTATATAAGCGTACACAGATAATTCACCCCTAAGAGCTGATAATAATAAGTATTCTGCTCTGAAAAGAGCTTTTCTAAAGCCATAGTGATGGCTCATAAGTTTGAAAATTGCAGCCTCCATCTGTCTCTTGTTAGTGTTGTTTGTACGTGTTGAGATGCTGAATGTAGCTCTTAGTAAGGCTTGAGAATGGCCTGACGAAAATGAACCATCTTCACAATCTTGTAGAAGAGATGATTCATCCCGGGTAATTTAAAGGGATAATTCAACCAAAATTGAACTCAGTGTCATCATTTATTCATCCTCGTGTCATTTCTGTATTTTTCATCTTGTTAGCGATTAATTAATTTCCACTTTAGCTCAAAAATTTCATTTCTGCTTCAAATAATTCAAAGCAACATTCATATGATGTTGCGAAAAAGAACATTATTTTGTGTATTTGGTGTAATGAAATGTGTTTGTGTGGTTTAAAGTTAAAAAAACAAATTTTCCACATTCTGTACATTATTGTTTCTCCTTTATGCTCCACCTTTCTGAAACGTGTCGATTTTTACAAAGCTCATCGGTCTGAAAAGCGAGGTGTGCTCTGATTGGCCAGCTATCCAGTGCGTTGTGATTGGCCGAATACCTCAAGCGTGTGACGGAAATGTTACGCCCCTCCATACTGTGATGCCGGAGTGACGATTTAAAAACATGAAAACCCATTACAAACAAGGCATTTATTGCATCCAGTGGGGACATACTTATGGATTATAATGACTTATACTGTCTTTTTACGCGTTGCATCGCGCCACGTAAACATAAAACCATGTCTGCATTTGTGATCGGAGAAATGACAAACAAGCGCTACTCTACACAGCCCAAAACTCACGTTTGAATCATCAGTGGTAAATCCTTTAAGTGAAAACGTACTTACAGTCTGTGAGTCAGAACA
>NW_015512373.1:2281-3666 GCF_001515645.1 Sinocyclocheilus grahami | reverse complement strand
GACATTCCGACATGGAACACACATTTCAGAAGAAGAATAACTGGCTGTACCATTGTTTTTCAGAGAAACAAGAATATGAACTTAGCATGTTTCCTAATTATCTGCACATGTATTTTTATGCTTTAGTACAGTCAAAAAATGACATACAGTACCTATACAATGTTTGTTTTTTGGGTACCAAAGTACAGTGTGCATGTAGAACATGAAAGGTCCACTGGACCATTTTAAAATGGATTGACCTGAGTTTTTGGACTAACTACCCTTTTAGTTTGCCTGAATGAATTTATGTTCTTCAGGACCCTGGGGATGGCTTATTATTGTCAACCCATTGCACAGGATCATAAAGTGACCTTATGAAGGGCTTCATTCGTTTCCTTATTCTGAGAGGAATTCCTTCCACTCCATTTGGTCCACGGCTTATTTCAGTCCAAAAATGGTTGACCCATATCTTTATTTACTACTAAGGTACAAAAGAACAATTTTCTTCATCCATAGTCATTATATTGCAAGGCTCAACATTAACCCTTTGTCCAGGACAAGTGGATTTTTTTTAATGGGAAAATTAAAGAGAATTTTGCTTGCTGGACAAGTAGGCTGATTAAAAGATTTAGTGCTTCTCTAGTAACAAACAATAACTAGAGAAGCACTAAAACTTTGGAAAGAATGTCTCTGATTTTATTACATTCAGTGTAAATGGTGATTGATTATGGTGATCTTTTGGCCTGTTGTTGCTAAGGCAGTTTATTGGTTGTGTTTTCTGGATCTTATCCAACTTTATGCCTCTATTATATCTATTTTAGAAGTCCTATAAATATATATATATATTATATTATATTAAGTATTTAATCTGCAGTTCGTAATCTGATTTATTTTTATGAACCTGTATTATGGTACTTTAAAAAACAATTAAAACACTATTTTTTTAATTGCTGATGGAAATGATTTTCTCAATAAGCCTTTTGAAATGATTCACTGAAATGTGCAGTTCAAAAGAACTACTGTACTTTGTGGAAATCAAATTACCAATATTATCTGCATCTTTGTTGAGGTTTAGTTTAGATACCGTATTAAAATCATGTCTTTTTTTTTTCTTTAGTTGCAATTTTTGTCTCTCTTTCATACAGATTAAAACAAGATGTAGGCACTGCTAATAGAATGGTGCTAACGGAAAAGGATATTCACTCACATTTTTTTCGGTTACTAAAACTATTACAAATGATTTTTGTTAATTTAGATGAAGCTGAAATAAAAGAATTACAAATTAAAACTTAAAGGCTTCAACTTAAATGAGAATGGTTGCATTGGCATCTAACTAAAATAAAAGTACTAAAATGATTAAAATATAAAAATGAAAGCAAAAAATATATAAATAAATAAATATATAT
>NW_015512373.1:0-684 GCF_001515645.1 Sinocyclocheilus grahami | reverse complement strand
CCAAGTATTTGAATGTTGAGCAGCGAGCTCATTGGCTGCTGATACGAAAAGAAACCAATCAGCTGCGCCATGTGAATAATGATGTCATTATGTCAAATTGAGTTAGACCCTATCGGCCTGCGCCATCTAGAGTTTCATGATAGAACTTTGGATTTATAATGTTGTTTCTAAAATTCACTTGTAGCACTTTTAGTGTTCTATTTTATTTAGACAAAAAAAAATTGTTTACATTTTAGAATAGCAACCTTTCATCTTTCGTTATCGGCCGTATCATGCAAGTAAGTATCAGCTTGAATATCAAATATCATAGGCTCCCACATCAGCATCTCATGCTGAAGACCAACATATAAAACTCAACATAAGCTGGTCTCTTCAACTCTTCATTTCCGCTCTCTATTTCTCACACACTCTCCCTAATTGTTGTTCTTCTGTATAAGGTGTGAGCGGTTGGAAGAACAGCTGAACGACCTCACAGAACTCCATCAAAACGAGACCGGAAACCTTAAACTGGAGCTAGCCAGCATTGAAGAGAAGATGGCCTATCAAGCTAATGAACGAGCACGAGATATACAGGTACAGACCTACACAAAAACACTCACATACACTTATGTAAAGCGCTCAATAAAATTAATACCAGCCTAATGTTACTCTGTGTTCTAACCATAAACAAATGAAAGTTGATAA
>NW_015512372.1:1908-8929 GCF_001515645.1 Sinocyclocheilus grahami | reverse complement strand
TCAACATGTGGATGTAATATCTGACACGCTTGTGATATCATGTCTGTCGTGCTGGAACACAATCTGACAGATGAAATATCTGGACGACATACAGTAAAACACGCAATCGTCTGATAGCAGGGGCCCTGCAGACGGGATGGGGAGGGTACAAAGCACATTCAACTGGACACTTGGACACAAGCGTGTGACTTTCTACATGTCAAAAAAGGCTTCGCTATACTAATTGGAGCCTGTTCAGGCTTTAGGGTCGTCTGCATTTCGCATCAGATGATGCAATCATATGGGATTTGATATGAAATTTTCCTTGAATCGTGACATTCAACATGGCAGTTTTTTCGAACGTTTATATCAGATGCTTACAGTTACCTCAGATGTTCGAGTTATCAGGGGATCTCTGGGATGTTTATAATCAGCAACAAAAGAATGCCAAGCCCAAAGACCTAGCAAAAATAACGATACAATTTGATAAAATCACATTGGGTGAATCTCAAATGAACTCAAAAGAAATGTCCAGGTCATATGTCCCCTCAAAAAAAAAAAAAATTACACACACACACACATTTTTTTCTGTATAAAGAAAGTCTATACTGACTTTATTTTCATGGCAATGATTTTCTCCCAAAACCTTGCTATTTATTCTAATGTGAAAAGCAAAAAATATCTGAAATATAATAAATAATGATATATTTAAATTGTAAATAATTTACACATAAGCATACACACAACACCACTATTTAAAACTTTGGGGTCGGTAAGATTTTTAAAAAATCTTTTTTTAATATTTTTATAAATATTACATTATTTTAGATAATGTAATATTATGCGATAAAATATTACTTAAATATTATTCAGCAAGCATGCATTAATCAAACATAACAGTAAACACTTTTACAATGGCAAAAAATAATTGTAACATTCTGACATTTAATTACATTTAAAAACATTAAAATACAAACAGTTTATTTTTTAATTGTAAGAACATTTTGCCGTATTCTTAATAATAAACGCAGTCTTGGTGAACATAAAAGACCTATTTCAAAAGCATTACAGAATTCTTACCAACCCCAAACTTTTCAATGGTACTGTATATACTATATTCATATCTTTTAATGTTGAGGTGAAATATGACTTACAGATTTCTTCATGAGATTTCCCCTACTGCACATACCAGACAAATCAAAGAACATAAAACAAGAAAAACAGCCCTTGATGGGCCTAAAGGGCTTGGGTGTGGCATCACTGACCTACTACTGCTGCAAAGCTCACTTCCAGCAGAATTCATAATGAGCTCCAGAGCTGAACAGTCTTTCCTGTCCCATTAAACCCTGCTTCAGATCCGGGCTGGTGCTGCAAGCCGTCTCTGACCACACTGTTGACACATTATATTTGCGGCACTAAACATTTTGCATGAACCATTTCTGTGGTCATAACGTGGTTCCTGTGATAAAAAGTCAAAAAGATAAGTGTATATATGTCTCTCGTGTCTGACTGTGTTGCTTTTTCGGGTTGGTCTGAGAGGGCAGTATTTGGCAGTGAATTGAAGAGTCGTGTCAATTTTACAGTAGAGTTTGAATCTGCATTAGTCGTATTGTTTTGGGCTGACTAACAAACAAACAAACAATCTTAGGTCATATAGTCGAAGTGTGGTTATGTTGTGGTCTGTATAATAAGCAGTTCAGTTAGTAGTTGTTGTTTCTAGTCTGTAGATATGCTCTGGTCAGGACAAACAGGTTCTGGTTCCAGTAAGCAGCCAGAGTAGAAGGAGCTGAAGAGCCAACATCGGCCAGAGAGACGGACTCAAACTGCAGCCACCACCACAGTCAGACGCGTCCTCCTGCGGTCAATACAGAGACGTTAGTGATTTCAACCTCATATAAACACACCTACATAAAACAGTCAGGCCAGACAGTTCAGTTCAGACAAAGCAGCTTAAAAGTCCTTGCACACAGAGTCTGAAATGTTCATATTTTTATTTTATTTTTTCTTTTGTATTCGGCATACTTTCCTATCAAAATGCTTGCTATGGATGCAAAAACGCAGAAAATAGAACCTGATCCAATTTTTTTTTATGACAGACGAATGTTTCGAGGGCAGTGAGTAAATGTGATTGACACAACGTGAGGTTGTATTTATTTTTTAACCTGTGAAAATTTCAGACTCGGTGTGCAAAGACCTTAAGGGTTTATACCAGTTTTTTTTTTTTAAACATCGCATCTGGTTTGTTTCTGGTTTAATTAACAAGTGTTGTATTGTTAACAAAAACTAAAATCGCATTAAGGCTGAAATACAATTAAATATAAACAATAGAAGTAAAAGTTCTAAAATTTCTAATAATTTTTGTTTTATGTTGTTTTTATTGTTTTATTTTTAATAGTTTTTTTATGTTGCTTTAGCTCAAAATTGACGAACGTTGAAGTAAAAATACTAAAATTAAAACAGATACAAAAAATGTATTAAAGCTAAATAGAAATATTAAAATAATTATAATAAAAACAAAAACAAAAAAAATGACAAAGCACATAAAATGACAAAATGAAAAGTAATTTTTTGTAAAAAATAAAATTTGAACATTTTGATATGAATAAATACTACAATAGTATATAAATAATACTAAAATAACACTGCACATTAAATACTTTTTAAAAATATAAGACGATACTGCGTACTCTGTACCACACAATATATATACTGTATACTAAAAAAAATATTTAGCAATTTATAACAACAAAAATGTAGTCGCATTGTCCAATTATCATCTCATTATCATGTCTTTTTTGCATTTTTAATCCACTTTTGTGTTTAAATGTCTTAACTTTTTGCACCTAAGTTGATTAAATCAAAATGTGGGACACATATTTCTCATAAATTCAATAATGCCCTGCTGTGCACAGTATGAAGTATGGTAGTATGTTATAGATATCTTCACCACTCATCAGCCTAATACTGGTGCTAAAATGTTCATCTTTACGGGTATCTCGGATGGGAAGGGAAAGCCTAAACACACACACACACATCCACGCACCCTTTTTAAAATTCCAGTCGTGCTCTTCTTTGTGATAGAGGGAAACCCTCCCTCAGTCTCTTTCTCTCTCATTGATTTTGGCTCCGTCTCTGGGCCGGTTGTAAAGTGCTGATGCAGTGCTTTCCGCTGGGAGGAGATGATTAACATTCAGAGGAATTATAGATCGCTGCTTTCCCTTCATGCGCTCTGTGCTGCTGTTGTTGTTTTCTGGCCCGTGTGTCTAGCAGCCATTCATTTATTGCAGCATGATGCACCGGTGCTGATGCAGTCTCTGCGCTGGAGCACGCCGAGGTCACGTTCAGACACTACAGTATGTGTGTGACAGACCAAACCAATGTTACTTGTACTGCAATACATTCATCCACCGCACTTTTTCCGGGCAAGTGTGTTCATGTAGAAGTAGAAAGCATGGGCAGTGTGAAAAAAAATCTAGATTTAAACGCAATGAAGCAAGATAGTATGTATGGAATATTTTTTCATTTACATTTATTCATATTTATTCATATCCAAAATGAGACGATGTGAACATTACGGAGTGCTAAACACCCTCATGCAGTGTATGTTTCATTCATACTCGAAGCCTGAGGGCGCTCTTGCTCAGAAAGTCTAAAACGGCCTCATAGATGTAATAACTTGTGATGAGCAGGAGGGAAATCCCAAATATGGGCAAAGGCATCCCGCTATCGCTGCAGCGAAAAGATTTCATTTCAAGTAATTTCCAGGTAATAAATAAAGGAAGTATATGAATAATGCAGTGATAATTGACATAACAATTATTACAGTATATAAACTATTCTGCCTTAGTATGTGTTTGTATGAACTAATCATAAAATTGTAATTAGAAAAATATAGGAAAAACGTATTATAGAATACAAATTATTGGTTATTGTCTAGCAGTGTATTTGATTTCTTAGTCATTTAAAAGAGAAAAGAAAAAACAAAGCCTGTCAATTAGACAAAAGTCAGGAATTTTTATTTATTTATTTATTTTTAACATTTCTGTCCCCCTCACTTCAAAAATGATGGTTACGCCCCTGCTGCAATAGATACTGTAGCTCTGTTCCAAATGCTAGTGAGCTGCCTGGTTAGACAACATTTTAGGCGATGCAAAAATTTGTTAACACCAACGTTTGGGGTCAGTACTTTTTTTTAGTTTTTAAGTTAATACTTTTATTCAGTAAATTTATCAAAATGTTCTTTTGAACTTTCTATTTATCAAAGAGTCCTGAAAAATGTGTCATGATTTCCACAAAAACATATTAAGCAGCACAACTCTTTTCGACATTGTTAATAATAATTTTTGTTTCTTGAGGAGCAAATCAGCATATTAGAATGATTTCATGTAACACTGAAGACTGGAGTAATGATGTTGGAAATTCAGCAATGCTTCACAAGAATAAATTATATTTTAAAATATATTAAAATAAAAAACTGTCATTTTAAATTGATTTTACGTTTATTAAATACATGCAGCCTTGATAAGCACAATAGACTTATTTCAAATACATTTTTAATGTTAGTGTATCATTATGTTACCTTTCAAGATGTCTAGTTATGGGTATAATTTTATAATTTTAATAATAATTATATATTTTATGACAAAAAAAAAAATATATATATATATATATATATATAATTTAAAACTGAGATAATCGTTTAAAATTGACTATTTTATCCAGTTTGTGGTTGGTACATATTCCATTAGCAACATGAAAACATCAAACTCTATTAGAATCAGCTCATAGATCATAATAAAAAGTCAATAATAAGCCATCATAAAGGCAGAAATTCCCTCCTTGAACTTCTCTTTGATATGTTGTTCCACCTTTGTTCGGCTTGTTTTATTGTGCGATACAGTCAGTTGAACATCAGTCTTTTGTAATCATGCGAGGCACTGACCTTAGCATGGCCACACTGAATGCTGGGTATTGAAATGCCATTAGGCTGAGTGGGTTGACGGCTCTTGCATGAGGAAAAAAGTAATTATTTTGGTTTTGGTTGTGAAAGCTGTTTTCTGATTAAATGGGAGTTAAGTTAATTCATGACTATAACATATTGGCTTTAAAAAGCAAGTTTTACAGCCATTTAAGAAAAAACACATGGTGTTAAATAGATAATCTAGTATGATTAAACATTTTTGCTTGCAGGACTTTATTAAAGCATGTTTAAATTGCTATCAGTAAAGGGTTTAACAGTTTTGCATTAGTTGCTCAAAATGAAGTACACGTAGTAAAAATGAGTGCACAATTGTTCATTAATTCTTTCCCTTTGCTTCGTTACAGACTATAGAAACGGCAGAGACCTCCAGAGCTCCACCCTCTCTGTGCCTGAGCAGGTCTTATCGTCCAATCACTGCTCTCGGTCAGCTGACATCAACCGAGCACGCTCACGGTCTCCCAGCATGCCCCCTTCTCAGAGGTAAGACAGATCTCTCTTCTGTTGTCTGAACCGTTTCTGTTCGTAAACATCAGAATCACAGTTTAAGAGTTTTGGTTTATCATTAACATCTGATTCAAGAACCCAACAGTACACAAGATCTAGTGTAACAACAGTGTGTTTGTATCACTGAGTCAACAACAATGATCATGCACCCGAGTCACAAAACTGTATCTATATTCAATATATTTATGTTTAGTAAAAGGCTATTTAGGTTGTTTTTGTTTTTTTGTTTTTTAGCCAGCAAACATTGCCATAATTATTTTTATTATTTTACATTTTGTGGCGGTTTTTCACCTTGAAATCTTTGTTTGTTTGTTTATTGTTGTTATTCATAATATTATTTATTTATATTTATATTTGTTTGTTTGTTTGTTTGTTTAGTGAAGATTTATTTAGGGCTCCTAATAAGCAAGCAAGTTTTGAAACTTTTTTTAACAATTTTTTTTTGATTTTTTAAAAAGATTTTTGCTGTGCAGGGGGCTATATTTTGTAATATTTTTAATCCTGAAGTCCACCTATAATGTCATTTTCTTTCTTTCTTTCTTTCTTTCTTTCTTTCTTTCTTTCTTTCTTTCTTTCTTTCTTTCTTTCTTTCTTTCTTTCTTTCTTTCTTTCTTTCTTTCTTTCTTTCTTTCTTTCTTTCTTTCTTTCTTTCTTTCTTTCTTTCTTTCTTTCTTTCTTTCTTTCTTTCTTTCTTTCTTTCTTTCTTTCTTTCTTTCTTTCTTTCTTTCTTTCTTTCTTTCTTTCTTTCTTTCTTTCTTTCTTTCTTTCTTTCTTTCTTTCTTTCTTTTCATTTATTGTTATTTATTGTCTGTTTATCTATCTATCTATCTATCTATCTATCTATCTATCTATCTATCTATCTATCTATCTATCTATCTATCTATCTATCTATCTATCTATCTATCTATCTATCTATCGATCTATCGATCTATCTATCTGATTGATTGCACAGCTTGGTTTTAATAAAGTGCAAGGAAATCCTGTTTTCTAGGTCCCCTTTATTGGGATTATCATAACACTCGTTTAAAATGATCTTTGTTCTTGATACAGCTAGACGTGTGAGTGTTGTTGTCATTGAACAGTAACCACATTTCTTCCACGTGAAAAGTTTGGGTTCATCCCATCATCATCATCAGTTTCACCCGAAAACTTGATCCTCTCTCTTCCCTCAAATCTCTTCATCTCTCTATTGAAAATCCACGTCTATTCTCTCCATCTGCCTGCAGTCATTTTCTCACCTTACCTCGAACCCGACACAGTCAGCCTCATAACAGTCAGCTGGAGGAACTCAGGTAGAGCCATTGCTGCCAACGTCCGTCCCCATTAACCTCCCTGCTGAGAGCCTCCACTAACACATCAGCGTTTTTCAAACCCGGACTTCCTCTGAAATTTAACGAATCCAGGTTTTCAGTGCAATACATTTATAATCATGACATGATAAGATAAAACCAGTTTGATACTATTTTGTTGAAAACCTGCATTCATGAGGGTCTCTGACGTTGAGAAACTTGAATCCGAACAACTGCATGTTGACTTAATATATATATATATATATAT
>NW_015512372.1:0-767 GCF_001515645.1 Sinocyclocheilus grahami | reverse complement strand
GACTTTGCTATGACAATCTGCCGCTTCTGAATCAGCGACTGTAAGTATGTTTTGTTATTAGTTTATGTATTTGCTATTGACTGTTCAAATGCGGAGTTTTGCACTGTGCAGCGTAGAGTAACGCGTCGTGTGTGTGTATGAGGGGAACAGGGTCACATCACAGGAGAGTGAACTGCCTGTCAGAAATCATAGCACGTCAGCTGTCTTAACCGTGGCTTGTGTACTGCATCATCACTGTGTCTGTCACGTGACTCTGTTGCCCTTTCGGGCTTGAACTGATGGTAAAACTAACCACATTATTAACTGTCTTGATATAAAGCTGAAGAGCTGAAGCTCGCGATTATGGTGTCAACATATTCTGTTACACCAAATACACAAAATAATGATCTTTAAAATATGACACCTTGACACCTTTAACAGCATTGCATGAAATCCATTTAAATTTTACTTTATTTCAAATGTAAAGTTCACTTAATTTAATCAATGCATTTAAATTACATAATTCAATCCATGTAATATATGTTTATATACTGTATATGATAAAGATGATGTATAACATTATTATAAATATTACTATTATATATATATATAAGGATGTATAAAAATAAAAACAAATTGTTTTTTAAATAATTGCAAATAATATATATAAATTATTTTTTAAAGGGGAAAAAAATCAGTACACATAAATTAGGCCACTAGTATTTTCGCTAACAAAAAAAATAATTTTGAGTCAGTTATTTCTATCTTTTGCTGTAGTGCGTCACTAG
>NW_015512371.1:8072-8929 GCF_001515645.1 Sinocyclocheilus grahami | reverse complement strand
AAGAATGCTGGGAAACATTTGGCGGTTGGCAGTACCCACTGGTAATCAAAAAATACAATAGAAGTCAATGGCTACCGTCATCTGTTTGGTTGCATACTTTCTTTAAAATATATTTTCTTTCTTTCTTTCTTTCTTTTTTTGGGTGAACAATCCCATAATACTAAACACATATAGTGTAAAGCTACTGTATGGTGTAAAATTTGTTCACTTCTTTCATGTTTGATTTTGCTATAGACATGTCTTAAACAAGCTGTGCCTAATTGTAGTGACTGCAAAATCGTCCGATTTAAAAATAGTTCAGGCTTTTGTTCAGCGTCACACAGCATGGAAAACACTGTGTGGCAGGGCTTGTTGTTTATCTGAAGGATAACTTTGACTTCTGACGTCTACAGGGGGCTCTGGAGGAGGTTTTCCTCAAGTGCCTGTCTGTTCTGGCTCAGTTCTCTGTGCCCTCAATCCTGACCAGCTTCCAAATTGTGAAGTGACAGGGACGGTATTAGCCAAGTGACCATCCGACAGTAATCTATTTCCTCATGATTGGAGAATTATCCAGTGCTACTTGACAAACGCCATACGAGCTGTCGTAGGTGTTTTATGAATTATTTATTTCAAATGAACCAGATCAGCTCAGATGAGTTTGATTTCATATGTAAATTAGGTTGAAATTTTCAATTATTATTGTGAAAGAGAATCAAATTGAATGTCTCCTGCGCAAATGCCATGGAGCATGTGTGCTAATGTCTAGACGTCAGCTCAGTCAAAGTTGGTGATTTGCCATTTATGTAGGGGAGACTGGGGCTAGTTGTCACACTTTATATATATATATATATATATATATATATATATATATATATATA
>NW_015512371.1:0-261 GCF_001515645.1 Sinocyclocheilus grahami | reverse complement strand
GCATAAACCAGCAAAAGGACCATCTTAAACCAGCAAAGGACCAGTTTAAACCAGCAAAGGACCAGCATAAACCAGCATCAAAACAAACCTAACCAGCATATGCTGTTTTTTTCAACAGGGATGAAAACAGAAGTACAAGTTAGGAGATTAACCCTATAATGTGTCTGGGTCACATTTCAAGCCAAAAAAAATAAAGAAATGAGAGATTATATGTAAAATTAAATTATATGAATAAGCTGATTTGCTGGTTGTAGCTGGTTT
>NW_015512370.1:7553-8936 GCF_001515645.1 Sinocyclocheilus grahami | reverse complement strand
GCGATCTAAAATGCAGTATGCTTTTCATATGCAAAAGACTGAGATTGCGAGTCCTCAATCTCATTACAATAATGCTAACAACATCAACCTCCTCGGAGGAAGATAGCAGCATAGACTCACTCGAAGGAAGAAGAGAACGCAGTGCGGGCTTCCGAACCTCGAGAGAGAGCGCTAGATTCCAATGCGATCCCCGCGATCCCAATCGCCGCCGTGCCTTAGCAACAGCGAGACAGGAACCCCAACGACCACAAACACGGACAGACTCCTTGAAGTGTGCCCGGCGGGAGCACGATGCACAACCAGCTCCCTCGAGAGTTGACTGTGCGTGCTCCGCTCACAAACAAACAACACAACGACCACTTGTTGAAAACACAGAAGCTAACGTTGCTTGTTTTGGATGCGCTTTAAGCTCTCTGGTCTCTACGTCACCCCGCCCGTGACGTTTCACCATGCCATTGGACTGATTTCACATGTGATTTAGAGCGTGGGCACACAGGGGCATTCCCAAAGCATTTTCCGATGCAGCTTTAGTTCCCGAAGGGGAACACTATTTAGACACACTACTTCCCTGTTTAATACCGTAAAGCTGCTTCGACACAATCTGCATTGTAAAAAGCGCTATTTAAATAATGGGAAAAAACAAACAAACTCATTTTACACACGCCTTATCTTACAGACTTGCTTCTCAAGTAATTTAAACTCATATACAATAATTTTAATTACATAATTAAACAAATGAGATATGTTTCATTAACATTTTCATTTATTTATTTCACCATTTAAGTATATTTATTAACATATGAGGTTTTTTAAGTTTATTTGATTGCTCTGCAGGCAAATTCAGTTTTCTTGTTTTAAGCACAAGTACGGTTTTAATGAGTTGCTTCTCAAGTCATTTATCTTCTTTTATGATGCTGAGATATTTTGAACAGGAAGTCAGCGTATTATTCGTCTCACATACAAGCTAAAGCCTACTTCTTTGTGTTTAATTTAAAGCGCATTATTTGCTCAAATTGGAGCGCGCCGCAGCTGTCCTGACCGTGGGAGTGACCATTACCCAGTGTGAAAGCATGCCACAATTTGTTGTTTGTCCTATTATGTGTTCACACCATGTGCTTCAGTGCTTGACAGCCTTTCTTATGAGCCCGCGGGGAGAGTATTATCTCTATCTGTTCTCTCTCAGCTCTTCCCTTCCTCGGCGAACACCACCAACAATTATAGAAGCAGGTTCTCTGAGGTTGACCAAGACAAAACCCTCTCCATTTAGAAAGGCAAACTGACAAAAATGAGATTATGGCATCTGAGACCAGGGATAAGAGAGCCATTTCCCCAGCAGCGGCCTAAATCATGTGCACCCAAATCATATTTGCTTAAGATGTTTGA
>NW_015512370.1:4993-6684 GCF_001515645.1 Sinocyclocheilus grahami | reverse complement strand
CTTGCTTCTCAAGTAAATTGTCTTTTTATGATGTTTAGATATTTTAACAGAAATATATTATCTACTCACGCACAACAAAATCAATAAAAATAGGTCTTATATCTGCTAATAATTGTTAAAGAGAACCAAAAGCAATGAATTTCAGTTGAATTTAATGGCCTGGCATAACAATCAGACTGCAGTATAAAAATCACCTGACCCACATTCATAGTTAATCTCCTTTCCAACGATTATATTTGATTTTGAGAAATCTTTACATGATTTGAATCCCTCTCGATTGAGTCCTCTGTGCTTTAACCGCTCTCAGTTTAACGTCTGAAATCTTTTGAAGTCTTTGAGCTGTCTTTTGAAGATTTCTGTTTGATGTTCTCGGTGTTCGTTGTACAGTGATACTATATGTTCAAACATTAACTTTTCAGGTCTTTTAAAAATCCTTGAAATCATTAATTGCTCTGAAGAGTCTGAAAGGAATCGTTCATTCTGTCATCATTTACTCTCCCCCGTGTCAATCCAAACCTTTATCACCTTATTTCTTACACGAAACACAAAAGGATTGTACATGATATACTGCAGCTAGTCATTCTTCTCCATGGAATTGCAATGGAAAGTCAAGCTTTTAAAGACACAAAAGCATCACAAAAGTGTTATGAAGGTAGTCCATAAGATGCTTAACTTAAGTTTGAATATTCACAAATAATATTCCTCTCCTGAACTATTAATTGCTGCAGCCAGATTGTGAATTTGATGTTAGATGAACTTGAATACGGCCTGATTACAGAACATATTTCAGACTAGTTTTGTGAAAAGACCCAATTTTAAAAAGATTAATGCAGAAATGTGATGGTGTTTTTGTCATCTTTGAGCTCGACAGCTTCAGTCCACAGCAGCCAGAATATCATGCAACTCTCCTTTTGTGTTTCAGAGAGTCATACAGGTGTGAAATGACCTGAGCGTTTTGATTTTGGAGTGAACTATCTCTTTAATGACTGCTGGAGGACTCGGCGTGCGATTAGTGCAGGAACCTTCAACATATTAAAAAGACACCTTTGTGATTTTATTGGCTTGTGTTTGAAGTTCTGTTGTGTTTTTGTATAACAGACGAGGTGTTGGTGGAGAATAAAGCATTTCCTTTGTTTTTCTGTCATTTTCTCTCTCGGTTTCTGCAATATCAGCCAAACAAATACATTTGAGTAGAATCCAGTCCAGACCGAATCTCAGCTCAGTGTCTGGAGAGTCAGCAGTTTACTTGTGTTCATCTGCAGTTTCGAAAGAGAATAATAAGTGTTATAATAATAAGCATTTCATAAAAGAAGCCAACAAAATGCTATTGTCCATTCATTTATTTTTCATTTGAAAACAGTTACACGTACACAAAATATTCAGAAAATGTATTTAAAAATATGATTAATGAGATTAATTGAATGTAATAAAATAAATTAAATACAATAAAAATTATAAAATAAAATAAAATATAAAAATACAATTTAAATTATAAAATAAAATAAAAAAAACATTATAAAATAAAACAAATTAAATAAAACTAAAACTGTTCAATTAAAATTAAAAATCTACTTTTCTACTTTAAATATAATTTTAATTTCAAATCAACATGTTTGTTTATCTATCATCCATCCAACCATCCATCCATCTATCTATCATCTGACTATCTATCTATCCATCCATCCATCAAT
>NW_015512370.1:0-1593 GCF_001515645.1 Sinocyclocheilus grahami | reverse complement strand
GAATTACCAGATGCAAAATGTTAAATGTTCATTTATAAACTTGCAATTCTCGAAAGAAAGGTTTGAATTGTGAGGTTTAAACTCAGTATTGTGAGAAATCATTAGAATTGTGAAATTAACTCAGAACTCAAAATTATGGAATATAAATTTGGAATGGCAAGAAAAAAGGCAGAATTCTGAGTTTATACCACATTTTGCAATTCTGTTTATTTATTTATTTATTGTAATTGTGACTTAATTATTATGAAAGTATAATTGTGATTAATTGTGAAAATAATTAGTAATTGTGGAAAAAAATGAAAAATAATTATGAAATCATTTATTTTGTTTTATTTTATTTTACATTTGGTACTTCATTTGTTTTTGGTTTTATTGTCTTACTGTAAAGCGCTTTATGTCTCCTCCTTGTCTGTGAAAGGTGCTATATTAATACATTTTACTTATTTTATTTGTATTATTATAATTTTTTTCCGTGGTGGAAACAGGCTTTCATATTAGGTTGGCTAGTCTAAAAATACCGTCTTTTTCCTTTCTTTCCATTTTTAGCATAATTTGCCTTAAGAAGCAAAATGTATAAAACCATTGGTGTTAGATTATAATTACTGATTTGAAATGCACTGTAAACAATGGTGTAGTATTTACATTGAAGAAAGTATTTACTTTGAGAAAGACTGAAGTAGTATTTTCTTGCAGAGCATACTCCAACAATCTTTAACACTTTGAAATCTTCACTAGATTATTAGTCTTTCCCCACTTAAGTAGCGGCACTTGATGGCCACCAAATGAACTGGCTTTCCTTAAAAGAGACTTAGCAATGATTCAGGATATTCTGATGTGGCACATCTTCATTTTTTCAGAAATAAATATGATTATTTTGTTCTTTGGATATGATGTGAGGCAGGTGACTGCTGGGAGGCAGGAAGTCATCTTATAGTCATTTTGACATTTGGAAAAATGGATTATCTGCTGTTTGGTGCAAAGGCATTTGGAGCGCAGCCTAAACATGTCCTCAGCTGAATCTGGCTAGCAGTGAAAGCATGCACATCTGCCAGGACTTTGAGAGGAGGCCGTATTCTGACTGTGTGTTCATTTACTCTGTTTCTCAGATGAGATTAAACGCTGGGCCGGTTTTGAATGTGAGTGTATTCGCACATGCACGTTTCCAATCATCTGCCAGCGCTAGATTGAAAACAAAGGTAATACATATGATTTTCACTTCATAACACAAACCTGAACAAACGGTGAAGGATGATCCATGTAAAGAAAACCAGCTCACCCACTGACTGATTTCCAATTAATACTGTTCATGTTCTTGCTTATTTTACTTGTCATCCGTGTAACACTGAGTGAATCCAATTACCAGCTATTGTGATGCATGTAGCTCACACGTTCACCGTTTCTTCAACAGTATTGGCAACAGAGTCCTGAAATGAGAGGATGAGAAGAGTATTTCACTGCCAACTCCACCATTCATATGTCAGTCTGCACATGGACTGTTAACAAGATTTTTAGATCAAATAAACAAATCTTTACAATTAAAAGCAAACAATATAACTTTCCTTGCAAAAAAAATAATAATAATAAAAAAATATA
>NW_015512369.1:8352-8936 GCF_001515645.1 Sinocyclocheilus grahami | reverse complement strand
ACAGGCTGAGGTGTACGGAGCCAGACTGGCAGCCAAGTATCTGGACAAAGAGCTGGCTGGGAGGTAAGAGACAGCATTGTTCTTCTGTTCTGATTGACCATTATGTGGGATTCATGTGGCGATTTCTTCCACACAAAGAGCCAAGATTGGCACAGAGTTCTGGGTGTCAGTATAAACCTGAATGCGCTTTTCGTTGTATTCAGGGTGCAGCAGATCCAGTTGCTCGGGCGAGACATGAAAGGACCAGCTCATGACAAGCTGTGGAACCAACTTGAAGCTGAGATTCACCTGCACCGCCACAAAACAGTGATCCGAGCCTGCAGGGGGCGCAATGATCATAAAAAACCCTTGCTATCACCTGTGGGGCATGTAAGATAGCACATTGTTCATTTACTTGGTAAAACTGCATGCAGAAGGTGAACTAATATCCTTGAGATATATCAGAGTAAAATTTGACAATACAAGCGAATGATGTGCCTTGAAAAATTTCACCCCAAAATCAAAATCATAAGTTAAAAATGTAATTTCTTATAGCTGCTGCTTGTTTATTGTCAACAAAGTAAAATCTAATTCATTACTTCAAG
>NW_015512369.1:5653-6465 GCF_001515645.1 Sinocyclocheilus grahami | reverse complement strand
CTGTGTGAGCAACCAAAGGTTATATTTACCTCGCATAACAAACAGGACTGACATTTATACACGCACCCACACTTCCAGACATTCACACAGTTTTTTTTGTTGTTGTTCTGCAGAGGGGAGAAATTGAGTTTGAGGTGGTTTACGTGGCTCCAGAGGTGGACTCTGACGATGAGAACGTGGAGTATGAAGATGACAGCGGACACCGCTACCGTCTGTACCTGGACGAGCTGGAGGAGGGATCAGAAGCCAGTCACAATAATGGCACTGCCGACCCCGCTTCCCTACAAGGCAAGTGCACTGAATTAATTCATTTTCTTCCAATCAAAGAACAGTTTTTACAGCATTTATTAATCGGTGTAAACTTATAAATATATTGTTGTTCATTCTTTATTTGTTGATAATATATTACTATTGCATTGTAATTTATTTAATAAATTTAGATAATTATTTTTGATGCTAAGGCAGTAAATATGAATATGAATAAATAACATAATAAAAGTGATAAATATGAATAATCTATGCAAAGTTATAAATATGCCATTGTTCTATATCAGCTTATACTATTGTTCATTGTCTGTTCATGGTTGTTCATAACGCATTAATGTTGTATTGTAAGTTTTCATTAATTTTATTTTTGATGCAGGCAATAAGACAAATATGAATTGATAGATAATGTAATAAATAAAATATGGCTAAATAATGATATTAAAGTTGGTTTAAAACACAACTTGAAACATTTAAAATGTATTAGTAAAAAGTAATATTAACCCTATAGCATTAAAAAAGGCTATAAACGTCTAAAACTTGCATCA
>NW_015512369.1:3337-4309 GCF_001515645.1 Sinocyclocheilus grahami | reverse complement strand
CAAAATCTCATCATTGTAACATTAATTTGTTTTGTATTTCAAATTAAGGATAAACATTACTCAAATTTACAATGACACTCAGTTTTCAATATTTATTTAAACTAAAAAATGTATACACACCCACACAATTTTATTTTAATTGGAATATTAAATACTGAAAAGTGACATTTTTAAGGTTAGTGTGCTTATTTTTATTTCTCATGAAAATAATGGCACAATGCAAAATATTAACAATAATAATTAATGGTACTAAATAATTTTCTGTATTTTAAAAATAATGAAATTATTTTTATTTGTATTTTCAGGACAATTACAAAAAAGTTCTTTAAAAAAAATGAAACACTTTTTTTTACACAAAATCCTCATCATTGCAGCACGCTATTTTATATTTAATTAAATTCATTACAAAAATATATGTTACTGGCAATTGAATAATAAATACAAATAAATAATATTTTTCATGACTGATGTCACAATGTAAAATAAAAAAAATGTGTTCCTAAAATTAAACTGTAAAAATTGTATTTTTAATTGAATTGAATTTATTTTAGGGGGAGATGTGACCCACACGTTTCTTGACAGCTTTCATGATATCCACCCTTACATACCTGTCAAGGTATTTTTAAACATCTTTACTGAACAATATCCATCTAGTGCCATTGAACCTACTGTATTAACAGTGTCTTTGGAACAGTTCACTTGTTAGGGAAGTGAACTTGCATTTTTACACAGCAATGTAGCATAGCGTATTTAATCCAAGCCATTTTACTCTTTATATTCTGTGACAAAAACACAAAAGTGTACAGAAATTTAGGATGAGGATTCTCAACAACTACCTTGCCCAATCAGTCTCTGTAGAGTCGGCTGTAGTGCCTCAAAATCTGTCAATTGTAAGATCACTACTGTATTGATCACCAGAAGAGGTTCCTATAATCATCAGTGTTGCTTTACTACCATTGAGTTATTGAACAT
>NW_015512369.1:0-2265 GCF_001515645.1 Sinocyclocheilus grahami | reverse complement strand
ACTGGCCATTTCTTTGGGTCGTTTGTAAAGTCACAGATACTGTACAGACATTACAGCTCAGTTTTTTATGTATCTTGCTCTGTTAAACGGAAAAAGTGACTTTACGTAGGCTATACTGGATTAACACCATGCATCTCCTGTCAGAGGGAAAGCCAAGCCCCCAGCTATCACTAAGAAGAGCCAGAGCCCCGGCCCCCATCTTGTGCACCTTCTACAGAGGCACCATCGAGAGCATTCTGACGAGCTGCATCACTGTGTGGTATGGTGCCTGCAACGCATCCTGCCGCAAGACACTTCAACGCATAGTGAGAGCAGCTGAGAAGATCGTTGGTGCCTCTCTCCCCTCCCTCCAGGACATTTACAACACCCGTCTCACCCGCAAAGCCCTCTGCATTGCAGGTGATCCCACCCACCCAACACACAGCTTCTTTAGTCTGCTGCCATCAGGGAGGAGACTGCGGAGTCTCCAGGCCAGGACCAGCAGACTGAAGGACAGCTTCATCCATCAGGCTGTCAGGAAGCTGAACTCCCTCCCGACCTTGCCCCCCCTCTCCTCTTTTGCCCCACGCACCCCTGAACCCTGACGGACTCTCCCCCTCCCCCCTCCCTAATACACACCCACACTGTCACTTTAATCAGTCTGAATAAGCTCTTTTGCACTACTAATCATTATATCTGCACTGTTGTTACTTCACTGGTTTGCACTCTATCTAGCATTTGCCTTGTGCTGCTTTATATATATATTTTTTATATTTGTTTACATTTTACCTTATTTGTATATTTGTATTTTTATGTTCTACTGTTAGTGTTATCTGTATGCACCAAGGGTCTGAGAGTAACGCAATTTCAATTCTCTGTGTGTATGTGCAGTACATGTGGAAGAACTGACAATAAAGCAGACTTGACTTGACTATCACATGACCCCGACCAAGTCCATGGTTGACGCCCTCTCATTAGCATGTTGCGCAGAGGAAAAATAAATGTGGAACTACATTCAGAAATAAATGAGTGATCAAAGGAAACTAAATAGGATGAGTTTAGCATTTCCTTAAACATTTTCCATTTATTTAATTTATTTGTCACTTTAATCAGTCTGAATAAGCTCTTTTGCACTACTAATCATTATATCTGCACTGTTGTTACTTCACTGGTTTGCACTCTATCTAGCATTTGCCTTGTGCTGCTTTATATATATATTTTTTATATTTGTTTACATTTTACCTTATTTGTATATTTGTATTTTTATGTTCTACTGTTAGTGTTATCTGTATGCACCAAGGGTCTGAGAGTAACGCAATTTCAATTCTCTGTGTGTATGTGCAGTACATGTGGAAGAACTGACAATAAAGCAGACTTGACTTGACTATCACATGACCCCGACCAAGTCCATGGTTGACGCCCTCTCATTAGCATGTTGCGCAGAGGAAAAATAAATGTGGAACTACATTCAGAAATAAATGAGTGATCAAAGGAAACTAAATAGGATGAGTTTAGCATTTCCTTAAACATTTTCCATTTATTTAATTTATTTGCCTACTTTAATCACGTTTAATTATTTCTATATGTATTTAAACAAGGATTTGTGTATTTATACAGACATTTATTTAATTATTTGCATATTTATTTATTTATTTGTGTATTTATTTATTTATTGTTTTTGCAGGTTTGTCCTCCATATATTTATACACACATTTTTTTATTTATTTGCATATTTATTTATTTATTTGTGTATTTATTTATTTATTGTTTTTGCAGGTTTGTCCTCCATATATTTATACACACATTTTTTTATTTATTTGCATATTTATTTATTTATTTGTGTATTTATTTATTTATTGTTTTTGCAGGTTTGTCCTCCATATATTTATACACACATTTTTTTATTTATTTGCATATTTATTTATTTATTTGTGTATTTATTTATTTATTGTTTTTGCAGGTTTGTCCTCCATATATTTATACACACATTTTTTTATTTATTTGCATATTTATTTATTTATTTGTGTATTTATTTATTTATTGTTTTTGCAGGTTTGTCCTCCATATATTTATACACACATTTTTTTATTTATTTGCATATTTATTTATTTATTTGTGTATTTATTTATTTATTGTTTTTGCAGGTTTGTCCTCCATATATTTATACACACATTTTTTTATTTATTTGCATATTTATTTATTTATTTGTGTACTTATTTATTTATTGTTTTTGCAGGTTTTGTCCTCCATATATTTATACACACATATTTATTTGCATATTTATTT
>NW_015512368.1:4820-8937 GCF_001515645.1 Sinocyclocheilus grahami | reverse complement strand
TTAAATTTTCGGAGACGGGAGCCAGTAGGGGAGGGAAGGTGATCTCCCAACGGACTGCGGTACTGATTAACTTCAGGAGGGGCGTTCGTTTTTTCCAGGCCCAGTCAATAAGCACGGCTGTTTTCAAAGTCAACGAAGCAGCGGCTGTCTGTAGGTAGTTATTGTCAGTTGAGCGTGTACACATCTCTTCCTTGTGATTTGCTCAACGCACTGTTTGCGATAAGCGCTATGTGTTAAATTTAGCTAGGAACTCTCCCCATCCTACCCTCCGATTTGTTTTGTTAAACCTGTTTGGAAACGGTTGAGAAAAGAAGGGAGGCAGTAAGGTGAAATTTTGTGAGTGAACATTTCACATTTACTCCCTCCAGTCCATCCCCTTTTCAATAAACAGTAAATGTGTTAACTGCAAACTACTGCATGCTAGTTGCAAGCTTATACACCATAGAAAAACATTTTGAGTGAATTCTGCCATTTTATGGTTGCAGTTGCAATCGAAGAAGACGATAAGTCTTATTTGAAAGCAGAAAGCAGTTTCTTGTGTAGGGAAAAGCTGTTCTTGTTCAAATTCTAATGATACTTTGGCTTACATAGTATACCTGTTACAGTAAAACTCAAGAGTAGCACAGTAGTGGACATGTGAGTATGGAGAGAGGTTAAATGTACTTATGGGACTGGACAACACTTGACTCTCCAACTCCTGTCACTGCAATACATATAACCTAACTTTCACAACATGTCCTGAAAGGTATAGCAAATACTTTTTAATCTCCTCCCACACATGCTCTCACAAACACTGCCGGTGACATTTTTGACAATTTTAACATAATTATTCATTTATCAGTGCTTGAATCTTGATGATGCAACTGGGCGAAATGCATTAAAATGAAAAGAATCAAAGCAGTTGAAAATGTCAGTCAGACTGAGGTAAAAAGAGTGGCTTTGTCATATACAGAGATGTGCCTGGAACTTTTCACCTTTGAGGAATCAATCAATGACTGAAGTAACTGACATGATGCATTGAAAGTGTTGATATTTTGACAGGGTTTTTAAAGCTAAAGGAAAGGTCTCATCTACATCAACAAAATTAATTTTAAAGTATCTTACCTTAGAGGTACTTGACCACAAAAGAGTTTAAAATGACATCTTGCATGTCTTGTTTTCAATCTTAGAAGATGTAAATCGTCTTTAAAAAAGTCCTCCTACCATAGGAAGGGTAAAATGTCCTTCTAGAAAACTTAATCTCTTTCACTGGGTATGAAGAAAATAACAAACCCAGGAAAGGACAAACGTTGCTCTTTTTATTTCAGTATCATCTCTGCCTTGTTGGGTAATTTTTGCTGGCAAAAATTGATAGTATGATTTTGATAGTAATGACAGTATATACTGTACACATTATATTACTGTTAAAAAGTTTGGAATTAATAAGATTTTTTTTGTTTATTTTATTTTTCAGTTATGCTTACCAAGGCTGCATTTCAAATATTATTGCAATTTATAATTACTGGTTTCTATTGTAATATATTGTAAAGTCCCATTTATACCTGTGATGGCAAAGCTACATTTTCAGCAATCATTACTACAGTCTTTAGTGTAGAAAAAAATATCAATAATTTTATGCATAATCTTAATAGCTCTTATTTATAAATAATTTAATCTATCCGTGTTGAAATATTAATTTCTTAAAAAAAAGAAGAAGAAGAAAGAAAATCTTACCAACCCAAAACTTTTGAATAGGAATCCCTTCAGTAGATGTTGGAAATTGGAACATAGAATTTGGAAGAACTTCACAGATCTTGGAAAGTGGGTTCCAAAGGTGGGTTTCCACGAAATATGTTTGTTCTAGACAGTCTGCTTTGCTGTATGCTTGACTTTATGCACCTGATGGTAGGTGTAATTAAAATATCCAGACCTATTAATGTGAAAACTACATGTATTACATAATACTGTTAAAAGACAGACTGAGTAGAGCAGCACACTGAAGTTGGTTGCGGCATTGTGTTTTGTCCCTCTCAGTAGTTGTGATGTATTATAGGACTTGAGATTCTCACTTAAGGCACATATGTAGGACATTTTATCTCAGCTCTCTTTTTTATCGGGAACTGGTGCCGCTATCTGTGATAGAGGCACATCTTTAACTGCCTGCCTCTGATTACGCCTCAGGTTGCCATGGAAACAGCAAAGCATTGAAATGGGAGAACAATGGCGTTGAATGCCAATAAGGAGAGTCAGTAAAAAGGATACATGCCTCACACTTTTGCTGCATGCCAATCTACATCACAGACAGCAGAATTCTACATCTGTCCTACTGATTAGAAGACAGGGACTTTGATATGTGGGCAGGGAATAGAGATCATCCATACAGCTTGTTTTTTCACGTTTGATTGTCTTTCAGTTATATAAATGTAATTCATATTCTGCTCCAATGTATTTGATGAAAACCCTTAAAATCTCGTCAGATCTTCATGGCAAAGGAGACTGCCTCTCATTCCTGGGGGAAAGGCAGACATTTGAAAATGAGTTTCTTTCTCATGAAATAAAAAAGATAAACGTTTCACCTTGAAGCAAGACGATGCCATATAATGATGTGTGTTTCGTGGATTCTTACTGTGGAAGATTAAAGTCACCCTGACCAAAGTGACTTTTAATGTAAAAGGATATGTGTCAGTTCCCGCTCTGCCATGCTTAACAAGGAGTGAAGAAAGTGAGATCCAGGACTCCAGTCAAAATAATAATAATAATAATTAGAGGATTGACAAAAAATAAACATTTGGGAGTCAAATGACTTTTAGTTGAAAAAAATCATGCAAATATTTGCTAAATATAGCTACTCAAATACAGCTGTTCATAAATGCGTCAATTTATCAGGAACGGCCACATAAAAAAAATTTAATTGTGGCTTAGTAAGGAGTCGGTTGTGAACTCAGTAACTACTCTGGTGTGCGTTTCTCAATAGCATTGTTAGCCAGCTGTGGTCGCAAGTTACCATCATTACCATAATTGTTCAATGATTTGGTGTTTTCTGAATCCATAGTTCCACCAAACACGTGTGCAAACAGCATCGCAAAGTTGTGTGGTTGTATCTCCAGCTCTTAACCTATGGTTTCTAGTTATTATGGACATGCACTTGAGCAATTTTTCATTTCGTACTTATACAAATCTCATTCAACGTCTTTTAGTTTGTTAAGAGAGTTAAAGTGCCCTTTATAACAGTACGCATATGCATACATGCTCTAGTTCCTTGAAGAAACCACAAAATGCAGCAGTCAAAAAGAGCAAAAATAGCAAAGTAGTCCTCAGATGTCATTTAGTTAATTAAATGACATTAATTTAATACAGCAATAATATGACATTAATTTGATCTCCAGCTGATTAATTAGAGGAAGTGTGTGACAAAGTTCCTACATTTTCAGGAAATAGTTTATCCGACAGTGCATCTTATACATCATTGTTTGGGAAACACACCCCTGAACTGTTCATTGACTGACTGAGATTCAAACCAAGTGAGTTTGAGGTGATTGCGTGAATCTTTTTGACTAACTGGCGCGCAGAAGTGTCAGTGAATCGGTATGTCACAGCTCACACTGTGTTAGTGTGGTCGTACTGGTGCTCATCTAAAAAGATGATATCTGCATTTGGACACACACAATATTTTCCCAAACAAATTTTTAATAATTGTTGCATTTTCTTATTTTATTTAATTTTCTGGTGCATTTGCGAACATCTGAACTCTGGCGAAATCCTTCTAAAAGTGTAACGTAAATGGATAGTTCACCCAAAAATGAAGATTCTGTCATTAATAACTCACCCTCATGTCATTCCAATAGACGTAAAACGTTCATTTTTGGAACACAAATTAAGATATTTTTGATGAAATCCGAGAACTTTCTGACCCTGCATTGACAGCAAGGGAACTACCAGGTTCAAGGCCCAAAAAAGGTAGTAAAGACTTAACATAGTCCATGTGACATCAGTGGTTCAACCTTAATTTTATGAAGCGATGAGAATACATTTTGTGTGCAAAGAAAACTAAAATTTGACTTTATTCAATAATTTCTTCTCTTCCATGTCAGAATTAAAAAATATCTTAATTTGTGTTCTGAAGATGAACGAAGGTCTT
>NW_015512368.1:0-1218 GCF_001515645.1 Sinocyclocheilus grahami | reverse complement strand
TGTGTGTGTGTGTGTGTGTGTGTGTGTGTGTGTGTGTGTGTGTGTGTGTGTGTGTGTGTGTGTGTGTGTGTGTGTGTGTGCATTTTTTCTTTGGCAAGCTGTTAAACAAAAGGCAAGCAAATACATTAGAAAATACTTAGCTGTGCACAAACACTATGCAAAATAACACACTCAAACTTCTATGTACCCACACTAAATGTTTTATTGACCATAATCCACTGGCTGCTGTAAGCGGCTTTATACTCTGTGGCTGGACTTCTTGACTTGAGTGTAGAGAGTTTGTCCAAAGCAGAGGGATACATGCTTTTCTGAGAGATTAGGGCTGGACATGACTCTGAGCCATAGACAAAAATTCTGTATCTCTTATCTCTCAGATCCAGAAAATGTTCACGTTTCTGATCTATTTGTGGCAAGAAAAAAAATCCCTGCTTTACTAACCCTTAAGAATATGTCTTGTTACATTCTTATATTTTAGGAAATTTAACAAAAAATGACAAAAAAAAGGTCTTAGATTTTTTCCCCTCATTTATTTTAATTTACTTTGAAATGTACTTTTTGTGGCAAAATTGAATTATTATTATTATTATTATTAATCATTAATTAGACAAATTAATGATTTTTTTTTTTGGACAAGAGGTGTGAGTTTAAATCCATGAAGATATTTTGGTTCCTTTTGAGAAACAGAAAGCTAAATGTTACACTTGAACAGAACTGTGGGTCATTTCCTAAATGTGCATGACCAAAATTAAACTGACCTCAATGCTGACACATTTCTGCACCTTTCACTAGCTGTTCTTGTCTAAAATTATGTTCTCTGATTCCCCATCCTCCTGCGGTGAAGTGGAAGTGGAATGCTGGAAGTGGAAATGGAAGGCCGAAGCACATGGTGGGTAATGAGGACATATTCTTTATGAGTAAGGAGAAGACATTATAACAAAATGAATTCCACTTCAGAGCAACATCTCATGGCAGACCTTAATAATACTGCTGATTGAGATAAACAGACTTGATTGCTTTGATTGTTTTTGTTTTTTTTCTCTTAACTGAATTGCTCTAAAGCATTTAACGAGTGTTTGCTTCCAACAACAATAATGCAATGCTTCAACCTTCTTCTCAAAGAAGAAACAATAAAGAATTGGATTATGTATTATGTAACTTGATAACCTCAAATGAATGTTGACATTAACTTAAATACAACATAAAAAATTTGGAAAATGT
>NW_015512367.1:7129-8947 GCF_001515645.1 Sinocyclocheilus grahami | reverse complement strand
ATTACACTGTAACAAGGACACCTTAAAATAAAGTGTAACCGAAAGGTGCATTTTTCCAATAAGCCTTGGTTGAGAATGTTCCAAATCATATAAGAGCTTCATTCTGAGGAATGAAATGGCAGCTGTCTATATACTAGGGTTTTATTTTTCCCAAATTCCTTTTATTTGTTCCAAATTACGAAACCGTGCATCTGCACCATTCATTCACACAGCGACACACAGAACATGCAGGATTCATATTTAAATAGTATTTTTGCTGCTTAATATTCACAGACACTAGTCCATATCTTGTTTTGACTTAAGTGTGCTGACATACTTTTGATTTATCCATCCAAAATTTGGCAAATTCCATGACGTTCCGCAATATACAGTAAATTCCGTTTTTATAACTGGATTCCGCAGTTCCGTCCGTGTTTTCTGCATCTCGGAAATCATAAGGCCCTAATATAGGCAGCAGAACGCAAGGCAACTTACTAGGTTTCAGAACAGAGTGATTTGAAAGACAGATTAGCGCATTTTACTGCAGTACATGGGCTACTTGTAACTGTATATAGAGCTTAGAACATCACCTCTTGGCCGCCCTGTCAAGCCTTGTTAACATATTAACAGTTCATTAACTTTCATGCTTTGTTAATGTAGTTCATAAATGCGTGGGTTTGGTCCACAGTTGCGTTTAGCGCCTTAAAGGGCAGGCTGACGTTATGTCAAGCTGGGGCTCTTTAGTTTCACAGGCCTGTGTTGTAGGAGCAGCCCAGGGGGCACAGGGGTGGACGTGCTAAGCTCCAGTAACATGTTAGCAAAACAGCAGCTGAAAATAGATGAGACCTGTAACTCTCACAGACAGATGTGAGGATAGGAAGCCAAAGGGGAAACGTCTCACATAAGACAGACAGAGAAGGGGAGGGAGAGAGAGAACAAGGAAGTGGTTTTAAAATCAGTGAACGGAGTCAGGAGAGAAACATAATATAAAGAGATAGAGAGATATAATCAAAGCGAAGGAAAGCAGAAATATGGCAGCCAAACACAGAAAGTCAGAAGTAGCAAATGCAGTAATACAGATAAGTTTTCATTCTCTCACCTCTTGCTCTTTCCCACACTTTGCCGTGTAGTGCTAGCTGTCAGACCCCTTCCCAGACTGGCGCTGGTTGATGACTTCATCGGGGAATTAATGTGACAAACACTGCATGAAGTTTTGAAACTTCTCCTCACTTGTAGGTCTGTTAGACAGGTCTTCTGCCTCCCTGGCCTGAACACATCTCTTTCTTCCCTCCTGTGTCAGTGTATGTTATCCCATAATGTTTTTTATTATCCTGCTTGCATTCAGGCTTATCCTACTTTGTGTGTATTGATTACAGGCTTTTTTTCAAATAAAATGTATTAATTTAAATTTCAGCATTTTTAATAAACACATGTTAAACAATATTAGGTCCCATTTTATATTAGGTGGTCTTATACTGTAAGTACAATGTACTTATTGTGTTCATTTTGCATTGCAAAACAATTTAGCTGCTCTTGAGGTGGGATACGGGTAAGGTTAAGGACAGGTTTGGTGGTTGATTTAAGGGTTATGTTTAAGGTGTAAGGAATGGGTCAACAGAGTAATTATAAATGTAATTACATGCATATTTTTTTTAAATATAACAACAATGTTAAAACATGTATGTTCACAATAAGTGCATGATATAAATATTTTATGTATTCCAATTTACTATTATTTTTTTACTTTCTAAACAGTGTTTCTGAGTTTTAGTTTTTAGTTTGACAAGATTACATTTTATGTTTGAAAGGGAATATTATTTTATAGAGAAATATACAATG
>NW_015512367.1:5273-6652 GCF_001515645.1 Sinocyclocheilus grahami | reverse complement strand
TTTTTGTTTACAGTATTCGAATAGGACTTCCTGTGTCCAAGATATTCTTTTCCCACCATATTCCATTTCCTACCACCTGTCTTTCCTTATAGTTTTTTACTCTTTTTCCTACTTATACACGCATTGCACGTGTGGTGTGCAGATTGTATGCACCATCTCAGAGTGCAACAAACAGCCATGTACAGTTATAGAGTGTCTAACTTTTGACCTTTCACCTTCACACTTACACTGGGCAAAACACATTTTTCAATAATAATGAAATACCTAAAAATGGCACAAACTGTGTTTGGTCACTTTTGCTTAGATGATAAGATGGGTTCTTGACTCCGAGAATGAAAAAATGCATAGCATTCAGTCGCTTTGGGTAAAGCTGGCAGTTCTTTGCCAGAATAAGCAGTAATGTTGACCAGACTTTTTGCTAAAAGTAAAAAAGCACAAGATGTTTTCTCTTTATCTTGAAGTGGCAGATAAGTTGCCAGGTTGGAGTTTATCAACATTCCACCACCTATAAGAAACACTCGTTTTATCTCATCTGTCAAATAATGTTTCGATTGAATGCACACAGTCAAACTGTTAAATTATTGTGGTTGTATTTACTCAGAATGTTTTAAAATGTAAACATAAAGAATAGACTGACTTGGGGTTCAACATTAAGGTTAACCTAAGCTAAACTGCCTTTACATTTCTTTTATAACACAACTTGTTAATGAGACAACATCTTGTGAAATTGCTGCTGTACAGATAGTATTTTCTGAACTTTTCAAAGCTAGTTGTGGTTGGAGTGTGATTTTCGGCTATAGGCAGACTTCTGCAGTAAACATATGTGGCTTTAATTAGCAGCAGACTGAGCCGAGCTGAGCTGATGATGGCAGGGCAGTGCTGCTCGTTAGAGTCTCCATGATGGCTATTAGGACAGACTATGATGTTTCATTAAAGCTATAGTGTTCCATTATCATAATGCATTCTGTCTTGCAGTTAACACTTTACGTTTTATTTGTTAACATTAGTCGCTGCATTAGGTATCATGAACTAATAATGAACTATTTTCATACCATTTCATAATGTAGGTTAATGTTTATTTCATGTTTGTTCATAATAATGTTAATGTTAATTAATGTTAATTTATACAACTTGAATTTTTAAAAATGTATTACTATAGAAATTAACATTAATCTTCAGCAATAATGCTACTGTATACAAGTAATTTTCGTTATTCCATGACACCTAATGCATTAACTAATGTTAACAAATGTAACCTTATAATAAATTACTGCCTAAGTTGCAAAATTATGTAAACTGCCAGGAGTTCAGAAGACCCGTGTCAGAACTACACCTTTACATTTAGTCATTTACATTTAGTCATTTTGCAGACGCTTTTA
>NW_015512367.1:2400-3306 GCF_001515645.1 Sinocyclocheilus grahami | reverse complement strand
TATTTTCCCCTTTCTCTTCCTAATAATTTCCTGTTTCTTATCACTGTCCTGTTATATAAAAGCATTAACAAATTCCATTCAAATACTAGCATGAAACTGTAACACACAATCATGCTTTTTCCTGAATCTGATCTTGGTATTTATTAAATTATCTAATGCACTTTATTCCAAACACCATATTGATATTCAGCTGTCCTTGTGGCTCATCAGAAGTGCCACCAATTTGGGCTCCATATGCTGGCTCGTGGAGTTTTAAATTTGTTTAATAGCACTTGTAAATGTCACGGCTCTTGTATGAGCCCTGTGTCGTACACAGTGAAGGAGATGTTTTTGTCTTCTGTGAGAGCTCAAGGACCTGAGGGAGCTCCTTTTTAACTATTCATAAAATAATACACGCTGAGCCCACGGCAATTAGAAAGCACTTAATAGACTTCGATGGCACTCACAGGGTCGTGGCCTCACTCTAAGGAGGCCGAATCAGATGGGTACTCTGTGTTTATTGTTCATGTTTCTTTTTTTCTTTTTTTTCAAATGTCATCTATAAATAATGCAGACATTTAAATGAAGGTGCATCATCATAAGTACGCCATTATTTTAATTTCAGCTGCATTTGTGGTTGTGTTCCCTGTGCTCCTGCATGTGATATGAGCACTCATCTCCAAAAAACACCAGCACTCAGGAGATACTGAGAGGATTTGGTGATTGATTAAAGAGAAACCAAGTTTCCAAAACAATTTTCAACCAAAAGGACAAAAAAATTATAATTCTAACTCAAACTGCTGTTACTTTTTACAACTGTCTTAGGTATTCTGTGTATTTTTAGATTTTATACTCAAGATTAAAAGATGATACCCAAGACTAAAATCTATCAGTTCCTTACACTTGTACATCATTAGGTATTCAGGG
>NW_015512366.1:21675-22298 GCF_001515645.1 Sinocyclocheilus grahami | reverse complement strand
CTGATCTTTCTAACTGATCTGATTTATCTGTCTAGTGGCAGTGTCTTAACGGTTTCACAGGTTTGCCGTAAATTTTCAAGTGTCAAACACAAGCATGCATAATAACGCCATAAAGTCGTAGTGTAGTGCCCTCTCTGTACAGCAAGCTGTAATTCAACGCAAAGCCACAGGTCAATGCTCAGGAAAGACTCCACCGTTAATGTAATATGACAGTAAAGGGGGAAGCATCTCTCTGTGAGTTGCTAGAATGATGGAGGAGAGTCCTGAGAGAAAGAAATCCAAGCATGAATTTCAGTTTGAAAAATGTCTCTGATGTTCTGAGCGGACAGGAATAGCCATCCCATATGTTTACACCCATTCAGCACTGCAAGATGTACTAGCAATGACTGTACCAAGAAAGGACAAAAAAAAAGTCTGGTTTCCTACTTATGAGCGCATGTGTTTGTTGTGACCGTATAAAGACAAACGATGCCACAGAGACTCTGGAAACTGTGGCAGGGGATTTGAAGAGTAGAACAGGGTTTAAAACAAGCACTGCTTTTGTGGGGTGTTTTTGGAATGCCAAGTATGCCTTTTCTACTCAGTTTTTGACTGTTCCTCTCTTGCATATGCTGTTTTAGAAG
>NW_015512366.1:19347-20042 GCF_001515645.1 Sinocyclocheilus grahami | reverse complement strand
AAATTAAGAACTCATTCCCATGACTTGTTAATTTGTGGCCATGATTTACTAATAGGTTCCCCTCATTTTGATTTAACTAAAGGTATGTTTACATGACAACGATCTTCTAAAAATTTAAAAGTTTTGCATTTTTGAAAAGTTTTTCAGACGTTGTCAAAATGATCCCCATTCACACAGAATCACAAAAACTACTAAAAACTCTGTTTTATGCATGCCAGGCCAGTAGTTGGCGATGTAACAGTATAGTTTTCAAAAACTCGCATTTTGAAACACGTTTACAAATGTTTATGTGTTCAGGTCTTCACAATGCCATTGTCGTGTAATAAAACAATTAAGTCGTGAATAAATTATGCGTTTGTTGTGAATAAAATGCATACGGTTTCCGTTTTTAGTTGAAAATGTTGTTGTGTAAACGCCCGCTAAAATGATGGAAGGAATTAGTAAATCATGGCCATGATTTATTACAACTAGGGAACAAATTATTAAATTGTAGCTACAACTTACTACAACTCGGGAATTTATTCTTAAATCGTGTCCACAATTTAACTAAAATGATGATGGAACTAATTAGTAAATTGTGTTATGATTTACTAGAGTGAGGGAATGAATTAGACTGTGGCCAAGAATAAACAAGTCATGGGAACAAATTCTTAATTCGTGGCCACAATATATATATATATATATATATATATATA
>NW_015512366.1:1930-8939 GCF_001515645.1 Sinocyclocheilus grahami | reverse complement strand
GATCAAAGGTGAATTTTCAGCATCATTACTCCAGTCTTCAGTGTCTTTTTTTTTTGTGGAAACCGTGATACATTTTATTTTTCAGGATTAACAAATGAATAGAAAGTTCAAAAGAACAGCATTTATTTAAAAATAGCAATTGTATGCTTTTGTAACATTATAAAAAAATATATTTAAAAAAGTTGTATGTATATTGTTGTATGTACCCTGTTTAAGGATGAATACTGAATAAACAATTAAGTCCATAAACAACATGAGTATGCAAGGGTTAAGCATTTAGAACAAAGATGTTTCAGAAGGCATTGGGAATGTTTGTATAATATGTTCACTGTATATTAATGGCCTCATGTGAGGAGTGTAGATGCTGGCCGTGAGTTTCTGAGGTGTTCTGAGTCTCTGCACTGATGGCATGTTCATCAGCTCATGTGTGTGTGACATAAAGAGAGAAATACTGCAGCGCCGGCCGGGTCACCTGACACCGACAGTTACCATTCACTCCAACAGCCCTCACAACGACCATTCCAGAGCTCTCAGCTGCTGGGGCCATTAGGGTTCCTCACAGCAGGGTCCCCCCCGCTCAGCTGGACCCGGGGCCCCTGCCCTCTACTGGACCCGCCAATCTCCAAACGTCCCCTGGATCTGTGTGTGTGTGTGTGTGCTTTGCCGGCACTTCACCAGCTCACGTCCCATGCCATCCTCCGAGAGAGAGTGTGTGTGTGTGTGTGTGTGTGTGTGTCTGAGAGTGATAGTGTGTTTGTGTGTGTGTGTTTGTGTGTGTGTGTGTGTGTATGTCTGTGTGTGTGTGTGTGTGTGTGTGTGGGTGTGTGTGTGTGTGTGTGTGTGTGTGTGTGTGTGTGTGTGTATGTGTGTGTCTGTGTGTGTGTGTGTGTGTGTGTGTGTGTGTGTGTGGTAAAGGTCATGACCCTCGATCTATGTTTACAAACAATCATTTATAAAAAGTGAAATTATACAGTAATTGACTCTTTGCTAAGCTCCGCCTTTAAAACAGTACTGCATTACTGACCAATCCTACCTTAGCAACGGTTGACAAGATTAGCTTTTCTCTAGTGTACATTTATGGAGGATCGGTGTGTTTTGATATTTAAAAAGGCAATTATGCAAAAATAAGGTTAAACTACACTACTGTTCAAAAGTTTGTTTTATTTTTAAAAAACTGAATCTTTTATTCAACAAGGACGCATTAAATTGATGTTATAGAAGATTTCTATTTCAAATAAATGCTGTTATTTTGAGCTATCTATTCATCTGTGAGTCCTGAAAAATAAAATGTTTCAGCATATTATTATGATTTCGGAAGATCATGTGACACTGAAGACTGCAGTAATGATGCTGAAAAAATACAGCTGTGCATCACAGACATAAATTACATTTTACTGCATATTAACGTAGAAAACACTTATTTTAAATTGTAATACTGTTTCACAATTTCAATGTTTTTATAGTTTTTTTTTTAATCAAATAAATGCAGCCTTGGTGAACAAGGTATTCACAGACGATATGTGTGTGCAATATAATCTTTTTATAATCGCATTTTCAACTCTTTAATCAAATCTTGAGATATTTGTGCAAGAACAATAGCACCAATATTACTAACATAACGTCTTTTAATTTCATTAATAATTCAAGTCATTGTAGCGACTAAATAATTGACAGCAGTGAGTGTTTTAAATGTATAAATATTAGGAACATCTCTGTTAACTTCCACTAATGCAATTGCTTTCAAATGAGTTTTTTCTCATTCCAGCCGACTGTGAGAAGTGTTTTCCTTGATTATGAATCACACAGGCTCGTCTCCACAGATTTTAATCACATTGCTCAGTTAAATGCAGATAAATGCTTTGCAGTGTGACACTTGTTTCCAGAATAACATCTCATAATGAGCACATTTTACTGACGGTTACTGTTGCATTTGTTTCATGAAATCTCCAATTCATTTTTCAGGGAAACTGTGTAAAGCTTGTCACAGCGAGCAGCAGTGACTAAAGCAAAACAGTCCAGTAACTTGCATGAAGCCTCATGCTGAGCTGTGATGAGTGCTTTGACAAAAAGTCGCAGGTGATGCTGAATGATGCTATTCCTGTATGGTTTGAGTGAGCATTGATAAACGCGCTCTCTGGCCTCATGCATCATGTGTATATTTGCCTTGGCACAGCGGGACAGCTCACATCTTTAATCCTGACTGATGTCAGTGTAAACACAATCAGAGATTATATAAAGCATTTTAAGGATTATGTAAAAGAGCAATTAGCCAGCTAAGCCACTGACTCACACAGTTCAGCACAGACTCACTGTTCATCTGGAATTAATAGTCAATCTTATTAAAAGTGTATTTTCTTCCCATTGAGTGGTTGTTCCATGTCTTGACAGATGTTGAAAGCGCAATGCTACTGTACGGCTCTATACGGGCTGAAGCTGATTCTCTTTTACAGTATATCGCATTTCACTGTTCTCTTTGTGGCTCTTGGGACTGTTACAGAGGAGGAATGTCTCACTTTCGTCACACAATGGGATGGGACGTCGCTCTCTCATCTGTCGGGTGTTTACAAAGATGCCTGCTTAGACCCAAATCCCGGTTTAATTTGGTGATATGAACTCATTTCCTCGCGGTGGACTGTGGGTTTTTGCTAATGTAACCCGAGCGCGGGCAGGACTGGGGAACTCTGACGGATGAAAGCGCCTCCAAAGCCCAAGAATTAACCCTTGAGGTCAACGGCATTACTCGCCACTATTTAAAGTTAAACTTTAATTTTTGCATTGCTGAAAAAAATCCCTGAAGCAGATTGCAAAGGTCATCTGAAGAGATTTGCAGGTAATTAAATCAATTGGCAAGATTCAAACCAGAATAGTCCTGAAACGAAATTCCACAATTATTGGAGTCGCTTTGACACCTTTTCACACGCCGTTATTAGTGGCTAGCTGGGAATGAATTATAGAATATCACTGGTTATGAAAACCAATGGCAGTGTAATTGGTTATCAGAAGACAGAACCTAAATAAAGCAATGAGACACCAGAGGTCATGCATTACAGTCACAACATATTACTAATTATCCAAAAAAAAAAAAAAATACAGTCCTTAACCTTCTTTAATCAATTTATCTATTTTATAGTAACTAATATTTAATGTAACAATTCATCTCATGTGAGATTGTTTTTGAAAGAAGTCTCTTCTGCTCACCAGTGCTGCATTTATTTAATCAAAAATACAATAAAAACAGAAATATTGTGAAATATTATTGTAATTTCAAATAGCTGTTTTCTATGTTTTATTCCTGTGATGCGCAGCTGTATTTTCAGCATCATTCCTCCAGTCTTCAGTGTCACATGATCTTCAGAAATCAGTATAATATGCTGATCTGCTGCTCAAGAAACATTTCTGATTATCATCAATGCTGAAAACAGTCGTGCTGCACAATATTTTTGTGGAAACCGTGATGCATTTTATATTTCACGATTCACAGATGAATATTAATAATATGCTGAGCTCAAGTAACATTTATGATATTCATTGTTGAAATATTTTTGTCAAAACTGTAAAACATTTTTTTTCAGGAGTTACCTACTTAACATTTAACTTAAGTACTATATATACATGTACATCTGTGGCATACTGTTCACTGTACATTACTGTAAGCGTGTTTTCCACTCATTTGAACAAACTGAGGAATGAGTCAATGTTATTTAATACCACGGCACATAAACTGTCAATATACTTCAGGATGAAAATCCATATTCATTCATCATCATTCAAACAGAGACACATGTTCACATTTGTGTGGTTTGCAGAGAAATCAAACTTTGATTAGACTCACATGACGGTTTAATGCTGTCATAGTTATTTATATACACAATCTGTGCATTTCACCACATGAAGCCAAATATTATGATTCATTCATCACTGCTGCTGTTCATATATGTGTGTGTGTGTGTGTGTGTGTGTGTGTATGTGTATGTATGAATGTGTGTGTGTGTATATATATATATATATGTGTGTGTGTGTGTGTGTGTGTGTGTGTGTGTGTATGTGTATGTCTGTGTGTGTGTGTGTGTGTGTGTGTGTGTGTGTGTGGTAAAGGTCATGACCCTCGATCTATGTTTACAAACAATCATTTATAAAAAGTGAAATTATACAGTAATTGATAAGCTCTGAAGCTCTGCCTTTAAAACAGTACTGCATTACTGACCAATCCTACCTTAGCAACGGTTGACAAGATTAGCTGTGTACATTTGTACATTTATGGAGGATCGGTGTGTTTTGATATTTAAAAAGGCAATTATGCAAAAATAAGGTTAAACTACACTACTGTTCAAAAGTTTGTTTTATTTTTAAAAAACTGAATCTTTTATTCAACAAGGACGCATTAAATTGATGTTATAGAAGATTTCTATTTCAAATAAATGCTGTTATTTTGAGCTATCTATTCATCTGTGAGTCCTGAAAAATAAAATGTTTCAGCATATTATTATGATTTCGGAAGATCATGTGACACTGAAGACTGCAGTAATGATGCTGAAAAAATACAGCTGTGCATCACAGACATAAATTACATTTTACTGCATATTAACGTAGAATTTTTTTTTTTATCAAATAAATGCAGCCTTGGTGAACAAGGTATTCACAGACGATATGTGTGTGCAATATAATCTTTTTATAATCGCATTTTCAACTCTTTAATCAAATCTTGAGATATTTGTGCAAGAACAATAGCACCAATATTACTAACATAACGTCTTTTAATTTCATTAATAATTCAAGTCACTGTAGCGACTAAATAATTGACAGCAGTGAGTGTTTTAAATGTATAAATATTAGGAACATCTCTGTTAACTTCCACTAATGCAATTGCTTTCAAATGAGTTTTTTCTCATTCCAGCCGACTGTGAGAAGTGTTTTCCTTGATTATGATTCACACAGGCTCGACACACACACACACACACACACACACACACACTCTCTCTCGGAGGATGGCATGGGACGTGATGGATTGCTCAGTTAAATGCAGATAAATGCTTTGCAGTGTGACACTTGTTTCCAGAATAACATCTCATAATGAGCACATTTTACTGACGGTTACTGTTGCATTTGTTTCATGAAATCTCCAATTCATTTTTCAGGGAAACTGTGTAAAGCTTGTCACAGCGAGCAGCAGTGACTAAAGCAAAACAGTCCAGTAACTTGCATGAAGCCTCATGCTGAGCTGTGATGAGTGCTTTGACAAAAAGTCGCAGGTGATGCTGAATGATGCTATTCCTGTATGGTTTGAGTGAGCATTGATAAACGCGCTCTCTGGCCTCATGCATCATGTGTATATTTGCCTTGGCACAGCGGGACAGCTCACATCTTTAATCCTGACTGATGTCAGTGTAAACACAATCAGAGATTATGTAAAGCATTTTAAGGATTATGTAAAAGAGCAATTAGCCAGCTAAGCCACTGACTCACACAGTTCAGCACAGACTCACTGTTCATCTGGAATTAATAGTCAATCTTATTAAAAGTGTATTTTCTTCCCATTGAGCGGTTGTTCCATGTCTTGACAGATGTTGAAAGCGCAACGCTACTGTACGGCTCTATACGGGCTGAAGCTGATTCTCTTTTACAGTATATCGCATTTCACTGTTCTCTTTGTGGCTCTTGGGACTGTTACAGAGGAGGAATGTCTCACTTTCGTCACACAATGGGATGGGACGTCGCTCTCTCATCTGTCGGGTGTTTACAAAGATGCCTGCTTAGACCCAAATCCCGGTTTAATTTGGTGATATGAACTCATTTCCTCGCGGTGGACTGTGGGTTTTTGCTAATGTAACCCGAGCGCGGGCAGGACTGGGGAACTCTGACGGATGAAAGCGCCTCCAAAGCCCAAGAATTAACCCTTGAGGTCAACGGCATTACTCGCCACTATTTAAAGTTAAACTTTAATTTTTGCATTGCTGAAAAAAATCCCTGAAGCAGATTGCAAAGGTCATCTGAAGAGATTTGCAGGTAATTAAATCAATTGGCAAGATTCAAACCAGAATAGTCCTGAAACGAAATTCCACAATTATTGGAGTCGCTTTGACACCTTTTCACACGCCGTTATTAGTGGCTAGCTGGGAATGAATTATAGAATATCACTGGTTATGAAAACCAATGGCAGTGTAATTGGTTATCAGAAGACAGAACCTAAATAAAGCAATGAGACACCAGAGGTCATGCTAGCAAATACTTACATGCATGCACAGTTTTAAGGCAGCTTTAATCACCTTTTTGGTAACTTCATGACTTTACACTCTGCCTCATGTGTGTGTGCAATAGAAGAACACATGCTGAAAGCACAGTATAACGGCTGACAGGATAGGACAAATCACTTTTACTGACAACATCTTATTTGGCCGCAGTTGACTGTTGTTCTGCTGAAGCTCCTCGTCACCTGTAAGTTTGATGTGGTCGTAAAGACGGTCTGCGTCTTAATAAATGCAATTCTTGTCAAGAAAAAGAGACAGAAGCAGCAGTTGTGAGTGGGGTGGCCAACCCTAGCTTCGCCCGTACGTTAATTGCGTTTGGCATTTTTTTAAGGCGTTAAACTGAAAAAAAAAATCACCTAATTTTGACAGCACTACTTTCAGCAAGTGTACTTAGAAAATGAACATAAGTTTGTACTTAATAAACTTGGGGAACTACATTTTGTTTTTTATTGGAACAATGTAGAAATGACCTATCACTGTGATAAAAATACTAATACCCACAATCCACTATCATTGTGGAAGCACTGGGAAACACTCATTCTTTATTCAGAACAAGCCAAATTCAGTTTTTATTATGTAACAATATACTTATTAGTGTTTCACTCTATAATCCAAAGAGCCTCTGGAAGTGAAAAGTACAGATTGCTTTCCTTCTGCTGTACTAGCCTGTCTCAAACTATTACTTGATCAATTAAAACGACTTCATTATGAAGAAATATCTGATCTTTCTAACTGATCTGATTTATCTGTCTAGTGGCAGTGTC
>NW_015512366.1:0-578 GCF_001515645.1 Sinocyclocheilus grahami | reverse complement strand
TACTGCAGGACAGCAGTGATTTCTAATTAATAGCACCATTTAGTTGGGTTACTCATGCGAAAGAGAGAGTATTGCAAAGACAGAGAGAAAGTGATTTATGTTTTACCCAAGTTTCAGAAATGATGACTTCTCAAGTGCTCTGCAGGGTAATCTTAAGGCAGGCTGGAAATCTAGTAAGAGGCCATGCAGAAGGGGTGAACACATGAGGGATTCTTCCTCTGGGAAAGAACAGTGGTGTTAGAGAGCGAGGGCCCCTCTAGAGCTACATCTGAGGTCCCGGGGCCCGAGGACCACCGCGGCAGTCCACCATAACAGTACGACAGAGAGTCCCCTGTTTTAAGCACAGAATTAATTAATTACAGAAATGTTGAACAGGGAGCGTTTGTGTTGTGCATGCATTGCATATGTGTGAATTTGTGTAGAAGTAGTAGAACGAAAGTGTCCATGTCCATTTTTCTTCCTTTCCTGCTCTTCTCCATTCTTCCTCTCTCTCTGTCCCTCTGGTTCTCTCAGGGGGTCTCTGCTAGCCGGCGAGTTGCTCTGGAATGTTTGTCTCTCCTCACACTGGTCCCGGGAGG
>NW_015512365.1:7971-8940 GCF_001515645.1 Sinocyclocheilus grahami | reverse complement strand
ATATATTGATGTGATTATTCATATAATGAGGTAGGGCCATACAAATGACGGGAGTTTCCCAGGAGAAATAACAAAACGGGAGGGGGGCGGGAGATGGTTGTGAAATATGGGAGACTCCCGGGAAAAACGGGAGTGTTGACAGGTATGTCGAGGACCCTGCACTCGTGTGCGGTCCGGCGTGCAGGAACGAGCACAGGCAGTCATCCGGGAAAGTGGTCTTATGGGTGAGACCAAGGAATTCCTCAACATGCTCCTCGAGGGAGTGGTACCCGTGCTCAAGGCAGAGCAGGTGGACAGCGGCAAAGTGATCCATAACGGAAAAAAAATTAACAAAAGTTAACACAATAAAAACGGGTTAAATCACACCATTCTTTCTGTCTTTTTTTTGGGGTCCAGTCTTCTGTCACAGCTACAATGCTAACAATAAAGTTCGAATCCGCCTTTTACCAAACTTGTTCGACTCACATTCTTCTCCCTTTTCCCATCACATATCAGATCAGAAAGGCATTTATTTTCAATAAAAATATTAAATATTAAAAAAGTGGAAATAAAGTGCCTCACGGGTATTTAATAATAAAGTGTTTTTTGGGGTATAGTGGTAGGGTTATTATTGCATACTGTTTTATAATGTACTACAACATTGAGGTGCAAATATCTGCCAAATATCTGTAAAATACGTTTTACATAGTGTAAATATAGTCTATTGCTATTTGCACTTAATGCAACCACTGCCTTCAAAATACATCCACAGCAGAAAATTTGCGTGTCTGTGAGCAACACAGTGCTGTTTGGTTCCTGAATGAATCCATGTTTTGAACGAATCGGCCGAGCGAATGATTCAATTTCATTCATAAAATCACTTGTTTAATTCCTTAGTGAATCAGTCCTTTTGAACAAATCGAATGATTCCATGACTCATTTATTAACAAAGTGATCTGCCAAAAAAACATAATTTACCAACCCCCCCCC
>NW_015512365.1:6450-6799 GCF_001515645.1 Sinocyclocheilus grahami | reverse complement strand
GGGGCAAAATATGACGGTTCACACATAAAGTATAATCTTTTTATGTTTCACTTTACTTTTTGTAGGAGGTCTAACATCAGCATCAGTTGAACCAAAGAGCTCTACAATTCAAAAGACAAAAACACCAGCACTATAATAAAGCGGGAAGGGGAAAACAAAACTCTACAACATTAGAAAGTTTGAAAGCTATAGAATTCAAAGGGGCCGTCAGGCTGGATTTGAAGATTAGGCTGCAGCATTACAGATGTTCAGTATATGATGTGTATGAACAGTTGGTCTTACCATTACAGAAGAGTTCATCAGAGTTATCCCCGCAATCATCTCGGCCATTACACCAGGAGCTGTGGCC
>NW_015512365.1:1406-2870 GCF_001515645.1 Sinocyclocheilus grahami | reverse complement strand
ATCAAATTAAATTTTCCATTTTGATATCTCCATTTGAGACTAAATGAACTTATTTCTTCCAAACTTTCTGTCTGGAATTATTCAGTCGGTGGGAAAAACATCTATTGAGGGGCCTTTAAAATCTGCTTTATTTTATTTTTAACATTTAGTTTATTTATTTTCTCTCAATTCCATTTTTCTTAATGTAAATTTTTTCTGGATTCTGTTTTAATAGTTTAATTTTAATAAGCAAAAAGTGTTTAAATGAACGAATTCATAAAACTAAAATGGGCAATATCAAGGTCACCAAAAATTCTGAATCGGAATTAATTAAATTGATCACTTTTTACATTGTATTGTCAAAGAACCTGACGAGCTCAGTCACAGAAATTCACAAATCAAACTTTTGCTTTAGTCGAATTTGAGTCAAGAACCAGTGAATATTTTTCTGTTCTCTTGGAAGGTGAAAAGATGATACAAAAAGAACCAAAAAACTGTGTTTAATTTGAAAATGAACAGGGGCAAACATGCCACTAAAATGCCCCTAACCTCAAGATGCCCCTGCACAATTAAACTAAATATATTACAGTTATTCACCCAAAAATGAAAATTAAGTCATCATTGTCAGACCTGTTGTGTTTTCCTCCCTCAAGTTTCTCCCTCATGTTTCCTTATGTCCATATTTGGTTATGTTCCTGTCCTCATTGTTTCATTATGAGTTCATTAGTCTCCACCTGTGTTTGTTTAATTATCTAGTTAATCCCTATTACTTAAGCCCTGAGTTGTTTCCAGTCTAGTGTCCGGTATTGAATGTCGATGTTGTGTTTCCTGTGTGTCCCTGCCTGCCTTGTTTTACCTCGTCTTGGAGGATTAAAGACAGTTACTTTGAGTTTATCGCACGTCTCCTCGTTCTTCGTTTCGCCACAGAAGGCAACCGTGACAATAATTTACTAAAAGATTATTATTCGTTTATTATGCCTTTCTTTCTATTTCAGACCACAAAAGGAGAAATTTTAAGAAATGTCCTGCTAGCGCTCGTCCATATAATGGCAGTGAATAGCGACCAGCATCAAGCTTTTAGAAAAACACGCACAAGTATCACAGAATGACCCCATGTTGTCGTATATTCCAAGAGTTCTGGGGTATACAATAAGGTTTGGTGAAAAACAGACTGAAAATTAATTTATTTAACGAAAATCTTGACCTTGGTTTGCGTGCACGATTACGTGTTCATGTTCACTCCCCAGGAAAAGCACACAAGTTGTGAGAAATCAAAATCTGAATGAAAAGTGTTGATTGTTCACAATACAATCATAAACAAAATAAGCAATCACACTCGCTTCTGTTGAGCTTATGAATGCAATGGCCATTCAGAAGCAATCAGATTAGTCACAGCTAAAAAACTGACTGACTATCATCATGCTATCATCTGACTGACTGTCATCATACGATGGAAGTAAGAGATTGACTTCTCAGTGTAGACAG
>NW_015512365.1:0-678 GCF_001515645.1 Sinocyclocheilus grahami | reverse complement strand
TGGGATTTGACTGAGTCATAGTGCAAGTTAAGCAAAATGGACACTCATGAGTGCAAGTTCTAACTTACATAACGATGGGAGCCATCATACTCGCAGCGCTCAATCTTATCAAGCGTAGCATCCGAGAAATAGAGCTTCTCGGCACGATGGTCGATGGCGAGTCCATTGGGAGTGCGGATGTCCCTGCCAATGATCACCAGGACATTGGCTCCAGACAGCTGAGCGCGCATGATACTAGGCGACTGCTCATTCCAGTTGGTCCAAAACATCAAGCTGGTGAACAGCAGAGCAGTGTGAGTCAATGACAAACATTGAGTGTAACAGCATATTTATGTATTACTAGTGCCATCCTAAAAGCAACATGACATCCCTTTCTATGAGTTTGTTGTGAAATGAAAATCTCACCTCTGACATTCATCCAGGACGAAAGCCCGTGGGTGGTCATCTCCTGACATGGTAACTACAATGTCCCGGTCAAAAGCCCCCCAGCGGCTCTGGTCCACACTGTGACGGGTGATGGTGGACGTGGTGTAACTGGTCCAGTATAAAGTGTCCCAGGCCCGATGATACGCCAACCCTTCCACTGACCCAACATCTGCAAACAAAAACAGATGGGAAAAACATTTAAAAATTAGTGAAACCTGCTGAAGTCTGTCATTGATGTAAATCAAAGAACAA
>NW_015512364.1:27418-28098 GCF_001515645.1 Sinocyclocheilus grahami | reverse complement strand
AAAAAAATGGATATAGTCAAAAAATCAGATTTGGGCATCCAGATGTGCAGTGTAAATGCAGCCATTGTGACCCAAACAGCTTTGACATTTGTTTGAATGCCTTTGCATTTCATTACAAAATATCAACCCAAGTGACATTTAAGGTTGAATTTCTGCGCACTAGGTGCTCTGCTAGGTCACCTCAATGAAGTATGACAAGCTGTAAGCAGCAGCTGCATGATGATCGGATGATAACACAACTATTCCCAATGCATAATCAGAGATATGAACTGAACTGAATAATTTAGAATAATGTTATTTATCATATGGCTAATTTAATGCTACCATAACAGCTAAGTAACGCCTGTTGGTTAATAATAATCCTGTTGTCGTTTTGTAGTCCCACATTGTTCTCACCTGTGTCCTGTTAACATGCGTTTCCCTGGACTTGGCTTCCTTGAACTCTGTTTATGGTCTATTTTCTATCGATAAAAAGCTGCTCTTATATGTGTATCTGATCTGTAGTTTCAGGAAAGGTCCTGGAGCTGTCAGAAATCCACCAGATGGCACATTTTGCATCATTTTTCAAATAAATGGACACATCTGGGAGCAGATAACAGAGACCGAGTGCACATTGTTCATTTACATACACATCTACTGACAGTGAAAAACTAAAAACATCAAGACAGTAGTCAACAAAA
>NW_015512364.1:7781-8947 GCF_001515645.1 Sinocyclocheilus grahami | reverse complement strand
GAGAGAGTGTGTGTGTGTGTGAGAGTGCGTGTGTGTGTGTGTGTGAGTGAGAGAGAGACTGGGTATGTGTGTGTAAAACAGGATCATTACGGAGCCCAATCCTCTCAGCTGACTTGGCTTTGGGAATATTTGGGAAGAACGTTCTGTTCCGTTCACTGAATACCAGCCTCTTTCTTTCAGCAGCACAAGATGCTGGACCAAATTATTACAGCATTATAAAGAGACAAAAATAAATAGATTTAATTTAATTTATTTTTTTACATGATGACTTAGATAAGTTACGTGTGTGAAATTACCATTTAAAAATAACTTTTTATTTATTTATATATGTATTTGTTTTGTAATTTTACCATTATGTCTAATCATTTTCTTTTATGGATAACAGCTCTTAAACTGAATTCATTATCACAACCAAAGGACTGAATATAGCCTAGCTTGACGAGGAAAATGAGGACACCAGGCTTGAATCTGCTCAAGCAGCAGCTGCAGGCGAGTGTGCGTCGCAGTCCTCTAGGGCGATTTCATTCTGGACATTCCTAGCAGAAGCGGTCTTGCTGTTTTGTTTTTGTGAAATTGTTGAAAATCTCTGATTTTGTGAAAGAAAGCGAACTGTAAAATAAGACAGAGGCAGAGCCACTAGCAGTGCTGTCACAGGCCTGTAACAGTAACTTTGTTCTGGGTATATTTCTGTTCACACAAATCCTTTAGTGGCATATTAAAATATCTGCGCCTGCGGACAGATCAGATATTCCTGTTAATGTCCCACAAACATGTCCCTGCTCTTGATATACAATCACTGATGAACACATCTGGTTTTAATGAGGACAAAACTATACGAAAGCACAAGTTCTAGCGCTAGACCATGAGCCCCTGCGGATCTGTGTAGAGCCACTGTCGAGAAGAATCAGTACCAGTGAATGATTCTGCTGTGAGGATGAAACTAGCCTATCGCATTAAACATGTTTCTATGAGTTCTGTCAACAAGTTAGTCTTTGTGTTCATATTCTGGACTCGTCTGCTTTTCTATTCAAAGTATGCTTTATTAATATAGTGTGTGCAGAGTTTGGTCTTTAATGCATCGAGGCACGTCAACTTAAGCCCGTGTAAATGCAGATATCGGCTACAGGTCACTTTTAAAAGAAGGTGTAAGCGGGTCAACAAAAAAA
>NW_015512364.1:6064-7017 GCF_001515645.1 Sinocyclocheilus grahami | reverse complement strand
GTCTCTTCACTGAAACGCCTACAAGATCCAAACCGTTTATAAAGGCATTGTAAAACGAGTCCAGAAGGATATGTGGATAAAAGCCTAAATTCAATGCCTTGGTAACATGATGACAGCATTTTTCTTCTAATAAGTTTGCTTTTAATTAGTTATTAGATGCTATAAAAACGGGGTGTCATGATTGGCTCTGTGGAACCCTCACAACCAAAAACACACTTCTCCGGTGACATTCCTCCTCTTCTGTGAATGAAGCACGTTGATGGGCTGCTCTTGGGCCCCGTCCCAAACGAAACACTTCATGTGCACTTGTTTAGGGTGTGATTTGGGACAGGGCCTTGCTCTCGCTCTGGTTGATGTGTGGGAGAAGTGCACATACAAGGAATTCCACCCTACATAACGTCATACAGGGCCATACTCGGGAAAAAACGTTCCCAAACTTATCCGAACCCAGGAGTGTATTTGGCACAGAAATACTCCGTGATACGTCCAACTCGTTCATTTTTATTTTTTTTACTTTGGCCATGTTTAGAATGAGAATCCAACTCTTTAAAGGTGACATACGATGAAAATCTGACTTTTCCAGGTGTTAAGTGCTATAATCAGGTCCTAAAGGTAATCAAAATGTGTTTATTTATATAGCACCATTTGAAACACAACCGAGGGTGAACCAAAGTGCTTTACAGAACAAGTACAAGAATGGAAACAAACATCGACATATAAAACACCCCATCAATCACGGTGTGCTACCAACATTAGATGTGCTTTCAACAGTTTCTTAAAAACGCAGTGATCTGGCAGACCTGATCGGCCCTATCACAGCGAAGGCCCGACCGCCTTCATATAGGCCATTTGTTCTAGGCACTACAAGTCATTCTGGATTCTCTGATCGTAATGTTCTAGGAGGATTGTATGGGATTAAAAGGTTTGCCAAATACAATGGGGCCTGGTTGTTT
>NW_015512364.1:4529-4835 GCF_001515645.1 Sinocyclocheilus grahami | reverse complement strand
TTTTAATATGCAATAAATATGTGGTAGTGAAAATGCTACTTAAGGCAAATTATACTGTTTTTACCTTAGACTTGAACATTTTGAAGCAGTTGCAAATTAAAGAGCAGCAAGCAGTGAAAATATAAATGATATTCTGTCACGAAAGAAAGAAAATCTAACTCACATATCACAGCACATACTTCTCATGATGCATGAAAATGCATATTTTAATTGTTTAGCTCGTTCACCATTTGTGCTCCATCTGATTAACACTCATGCGCACAGGGTTTAAAGCTATAGCTATAGATTGGTTCGTTTGGACCCATT
>NW_015512364.1:2211-3509 GCF_001515645.1 Sinocyclocheilus grahami | reverse complement strand
GAACATCGCTACACAACATACTGCTGTGTCCAGCGACAGGAAGTGCCAGTCGCAAACGGTCAGAGGACTTCCTCTCTGGTACCTGATGCTGGAAGACTTGTGCATGTCCTTTGTGTGTTATCTTTAATTGCTAAAAGTTTTTGAAAATCATCGGATACTGCAGGGGCAAATTTCTCTTTGTGGTTCAGGTACCAATCCTAACAGAATTCCTCAATTATAATATTTGGTTTGACAAAAAGATTTAAAAGTGGCTCAATGTCATGATTGCTAAATAGTAATGTCTAACAAATAACATATTTAATATGTTTTTGTTTTGTTTGAGCGTTTTGGCCGAGATGGGTCTGATCTTTTTGTGTGTAAAGGTTCAGAATAAACATCTTTGCAGAATGATGAATACCTGCACGGGTTGCTCTCATTAAATGTAGAGTTTTGCTTGATCTTCTATTTATCTCAGTTTGTCTTTTCTGGTGTATAGAAGGATCGCCTTCCTCTGTTTGTACAGACTTGCTTTGACAACAATGAAAACTGCAGATCTTGAAGTACAAATGTTTTATTTCCAACACGTGCTTTGGCCATCACTGACCTTTTCTCAGAAAAATGACACGGTGACTCCAGAGGCGAAGCCCGAGAGCGATCAGAGTGAAGAGACACGACCGCTGCGGCTCTAGGGACACGGGGTCAGGGCCGCCATCAGCAGCTCCATCTTGTACACAAAGTTTCTTCCTTCCATGCGGCCCCAGTGCACCTCCCTGTAAGGGCCCCTCAGGTGCGTCCATCTGGCGTCCTGCACCGCGTCGCTCTTGGGCAGCTCTTTGGCTTGATTGCGTGGGAACTGAACCAGCACCTTACAGCCGCTCTCTGGACCGTTGCGCACTGCAGACAGACACGAAACACGGGCTCTGAATATATATAGAGTTTATTTACTGTCACTCAGCTTCATCATGCATCACTGTTGATGGATCTCTCTGAGCTGCAGTGAGGTCAGCTGTAATAAAGCATGTGTAACGCTGGCTCAGACGCACCTGAGATGGCATGTTCTCCGCTGGGAGACGTGACCGTGATGGCGGAGGCGTTCCCGATGCTCTCGATGGGGCCGAGGCCCACGTGATTACTGAAGCTCAACACGTGCCAGCCCATGACCTTAGCCAGCTGCTGCACAGCGTGAACCTGATGCTGCGACATCTGCGCACACACACACACACACTCAGACAAAAATCAACATTTGCTGTAAATGTGCTCACCCTCAGGCCATCTAAGATCAGGATGAGTGTGTTTCTTCATCAGATCTGGAGAAATGT
>NW_015512364.1:521-1481 GCF_001515645.1 Sinocyclocheilus grahami | reverse complement strand
CACAACCCTGATCTGCTCCACACCGATGTTCAGCTGCAGCTGGATGGACCTGAGCAGCAGATTTGAGATCAGTGTTAACGCTGTGTTGAGTAAGTAAGGTTTATGCAGAAATGTGTCGTGGTGAGGCCTGTGCTCTGCCACGGTTGTGAAGGCATACTTGCAGATCTGCTCGTATCCCTGCGAGGTGATGAGCACTTTGACGCTGGACTCATACACAGAGTTGATGTTGGACCAGTGAGCCTGGATCTGAGGGTCCTCTATACGACTGGCCAGACTGTCGATGGTCCGCGCCGCCCTGAAACAGAAGAGATACTTGCTCAGACCTTTGCTCAGTATTTACCACAATATACACACCTGATGGAAACAGATCAGTGAAAATTAGGAAAGACCTTTTGAAGACCTTTGACTTAAAATATATATATATTATGTAAAGGCATGCACATTTAAATTCAACAAAAATGTATTACTATTTTGTCTGCACTACATCTTTAAGTGTCTCTGGATTTTGCTGATACTAATTTAATTTGATTGGTAACAGCTTTATAGTGTCTTGTTATTCTAAGTGATGCACACATCTAATAAGGTTGAAAAAATGCCTTATAAAAGTGAAACTGCCTCTGAAATCAATATAAGGGGTCAAATATCAGAGTGTGAAGTGACCAGCACACAGATGTGAGTCAGCTGATCACCACAGGCCTAAACCAGCACAAAAACACTAAATATTGTCTAATTATGGCTGCTGACAAAAAAGCCCTACGTCTCTATTTGTATCTTGTTTGGATAGCCTCTCAACACTCATTTCTCTACCCGGTTTGACAGTTCAGACGCAGACGTGGGAAGGCACCTCGAATCAGTCACTCTGAACTGTGCTGTGTTTTGAACTCTTCTATGTCAAATGTCGGTGCACGCATGAGGCACCTGCTCCTCAGGAAGATGTGTTTGGCCTGTTTGATGATCTTC
>NW_015512364.1:0-360 GCF_001515645.1 Sinocyclocheilus grahami | reverse complement strand
AGAGAGAGAGTTACACTACTAATCATAACAGATGTCTGCTGTTCTTTTAGATTCACTGTTAAATCATGAATAATGAGAATATTTTTTAAGGCATTTATTAATCTTCGTTATTGCTAATTTCAACATTCACTAATGCATTATTAAATTCAAAAGGTGTATTGGTTAATATTTATTTAATGGATCCGAGCCAACATGAACAGAAAAGATGCACAGATCCTGTAGCTGATGTATTGCTCATTGTTAGTTAATGCATTAACCAACATTAACTAATGGAATCTTGTTGTCAAGTGTGACCATTAATACCAAGTACTCACACAGTGCATTAATACTTCAATGCGCTGTGTGTGTGTGTGTGTGTGT
>NW_015512363.1:8070-8943 GCF_001515645.1 Sinocyclocheilus grahami | reverse complement strand
TAGTTTGAAACGGATTCAAAACAAATGATATGCAAAAGTTTCCAAGGTTTTCAGAAGTGCCCATCACTAACATGCATGTCAAGTTTTTTTGGTGGAGTCGAGTAGGGACATTGGGACAGTAGGGGAATTACAGTTAAACCCCATAAAGAGACCAGTATGCTCAATGAAGACCAGGAGTCCAATTTAAAGTTCAATGAGTTGACCGAGAGTTTACTGAAGACAAAGTTCTTCACACTTCCAAAGGCCGTAGAAAACGAGTAAGAAGAGTCAGCCTCAAACTAACTTAGAATAGAGAAACACTAGGCGTATGGATGATCTGTTGTTCTGATAGGTTAACAGTACAGATAATTCTAGAAACATCCAAGCAAGATGTTCTTTTCTTTAAGACAGTATCTTGGAGACACTAAGTTCTATTCGTAAGGTGAGTCATAAATCTTGTGAGGGCACTGCTCATCTGTGCAGCCGTTGATTCTCCTGGATACTGTTCCTTTGCCATGGTCACATGCCTAAAACAACCTTGCAAATACGCCATCAGATAAAACATAGGCAATATCTTGTCCCTTCAAGGTTGAGCTGCAGCACATCACTGGAACAGGACAATACATTTACACAGAGCATACATGATTCTCTGTCAGTTTAACATATAGCAATTAAAACCCTCTAAAGAATATAAACCCTCAAAAGAATCATAAACATTAAGCAAATGTAAGAGTTAGTGAATGCATGTGGTGCATTGGTCTGCACATGTCTCATACGGCTATCATGAGAACCTCATAATAAGAATAGAGTTCAATATAACCGTTGATTATATAATGATTCAGATAAATGATTACAAAACAAATACATATTTATTCTCTGGAAGCCAGGCTAAAT
>NW_015512363.1:0-307 GCF_001515645.1 Sinocyclocheilus grahami | reverse complement strand
GTCTGTATATGTTATTTGATTAATTTGTAGGGCATGTTTTGTTCGTTTTATGGAGAGCTCGTTTAATCAGGCTAATATGAGACTAACTACATCTCATCCTTTTTCTTATACAAATGTGTCATTAAAATGTCTACTGATTTATAGAATTTATCAGAGATTAGGTGAAAACCACATCGAGATTGGTTCATGGCTTCACAGAGATCATCGGCCTGTTATGGTATGACGTAACAAAGCCTCATTTACTGAAAGCATGTGACATTCGTAGTTTGAAACGGATTCAAAACAAATGATATGCAAAAGTTTCCAA
>NW_015512362.1:8343-8943 GCF_001515645.1 Sinocyclocheilus grahami | reverse complement strand
CACTCGTTATTTGTATTAGTTAAGCCCTAAACGCTGATATTCAGCATTTATGAATGTATCGCTGGTTTAATATATTCTAAATGTTTCTTTCGTAGTATCAATATTATCTGCTCTTTATTCCTCAAACAATGATGTACAGTATGTGATTGTCAAGTCAAGTCACCTTTATTTATATAGCACTTTTAACAATACAGATTGTGTCAAAGCAACTGAACAGCATTCATTTGGAAAATAGTGTCAATAATGCAAAATGACAATAGTAAACACTAATTTTCATCATTGAATTCAGTGATGTCATCATCCAGCTCAGTTCAGTTTAAATAGTATCTGTGCAATCAAGTCAACGATATCACTGGAAATGAAGTGTCCCCAACTAAGCAAGCCAGAGGCGACAGCGGCAAGGAACCAAAACTCCATCGTGACAGAATGGAAAAAAAACCTTGGGAGAAACCAGGCTCAGTCGGGGGGCCAGTTCTCCTCTGACCAGACAAAACCAGCAGTTCAATTTCAGGCTGCAGCAAAGTCACATTGTGCAGAGGACTCATCTGGTTCCTGTGGTCTTGTCCCGGTGGTCATCTGAGACAAGGTCTTTACAGGGTG
>NW_015512362.1:0-1225 GCF_001515645.1 Sinocyclocheilus grahami | reverse complement strand
TTTTATAACTCATCCGTTTAAATTATATTAAGCCTTAAAGTTCTGCATAATTAAGGGCGTGGCCACTGGAGTGACAGGTGGCTTGCCGCTGCTGTCACCACCGTCGAGCTGGGTGGGCGTGGCTTCACCAACCTGCTCCTGCTCTTTGCCCATTTTCGATTATCCGGGAGTGACGCGCGGTGACGCGCTGCAAGATGGTGACGGCCTCCTCCGCCCAATTTTGAGCTTCAAAAACGCTCTAACTAACTAATTCAATACATTCAATGTTTGGAACAACTCTTCATAATGAGGCATCTTGAGGCTCATTATTATAGGTTTACAATCTTTACACTGGTGAAGTTTGTTGCTCGCATTATACCTTCTGTAAAATATGCTATGTCTAGCACACTGTAAGGTATTTGTAGTCTTAATCATATGCTTTGTCTTTGTTTCTTCAGTCATTTTTTAATTCGTGTCTATCTACAACAATTCCTGAATGCCTCGTACCGGAATGGGGTAAGTATTACGACTTAAGTCTCTCCTGTTGCGTAGACCATCTCTGCAAAGAGGTCCTTGCTGTCTATTTCTGTTAAGCATCCTCTGAATAAGAGCAAGAATGTAAACGGACATGTTTTCTTGCTATGCTCAAACACGAAAGTTTCCCTTTACTATTCTCAGGACATATTATATTTAAGGTAATTAGCTCTAGCTTAGCTATGCGGCATTAGTCTGCTCCGATAAATAACTAGCTGGTGCTCTTTTTCTATGTGGTGAGCATTTAAGTATTCTATCTCGGAACTTGTACTCGTCAAGGCCTTTCTATAGTCTGTGTTTTACGTACTTCCTCCTCAACTTGTCAATGTTTGGACTTAGAGGTTATAATTACTACAGTTCTGTAAAAAATTAGTCGTGCCCCGTGACTTTAATGTCCTGGTCAGTGTATGCTCATTCATGACGTCTGCTTTAAAGTCGTTCAAAATCTTCGTGTAAGGGCTTTCCTTATGCTTTTACAGGGTTCAATAGCTATTGAAGTTTAATCGGCTAGTAAGGCATCGCTGTAAAATGTGAAAGTGACGTGTGGCCAAGTGTGGTGACCCATGCTCGGGGTTGCTCAGGGGCACCTCGGTCGTGGTGTTGAGGGTGGGAGGGAGCGCTGTGCGTTCGCTCCCCCCACCTACAATCCCTGCCGGCGCGGGACTCAAGCCTGCGTTGTGAGTCCGACTCTGGCATTAGGCCAAGACTTCCC
>NW_015512361.1:23431-23659 GCF_001515645.1 Sinocyclocheilus grahami | reverse complement strand
AAAGGGAAGGACCGTGTACTGATATGCCACTCCTTCGAAGGCGAATCTCAAGAATCGTTTGTGCCGGGGGGCTCTCTGGATGTCAAAAGTATGCGTCTTTCAGGTCCAGCAAAAAGAACCAGTCCCCTGAGCGAATTTGCGAGAGGATGTGTTTCAGTGTAGTCATCCTGAACGACCTTTTCATGAGGGCACAATTCAGGAGTCTGAGATCAAGGCTGGGCCCGAGGC
>NW_015512361.1:14715-14975 GCF_001515645.1 Sinocyclocheilus grahami | reverse complement strand
ACTGTTCCCAGGAACGATATTCGCTGGCTGGGGGACAGCATGCTCTTGGCGAAATTGACCCTGAATCCCAGGCACTCCAAGTGGCTGAGGAGGAGAGTAATGTGTGATATTAACTCTGCCTCTGACTGAGCCAAGACAAGCCAGTCGTCGAGGTAGTTGAGAATGCGGATTCCCATCTGCCTTACTTCATAAAAGTGCGGGGAGCCAGACAGCCCAAAGGGAAGGACCGTGTACTGATATGCCACTCCTTCGAAGGCGAA
>NW_015512361.1:0-330 GCF_001515645.1 Sinocyclocheilus grahami | reverse complement strand
AACCATACCCATGGCCACGCCCTGTTCCATCCAGCGAGAGCTCTTCCAAGGGACCAGGGCTGTTACACAGGCCTGTTCTACCCTGATCCGTAGGCGTCCGTGACGCCACGCATTGTATGGAACCCATGATTTCAGCCAGCGCTGAAGGGGCCGCATACGAATCAGGCCCAGCTGTAGTGCTGTTGATGCTGCTGCCATAAGGCCCAGCATCTTCTGAAAAGTTTTGAGAGGATGCGTGGCACCGATCTCAAAGGAGGCCGCAAGTTTCTGTATGGCCTGAGCATGTTCTGGTGTGACTACCGCTCTCATTTGAGCTGAGTAGAAAACTGT
>NW_015512360.1:8453-8663 GCF_001515645.1 Sinocyclocheilus grahami | reverse complement strand
CACTAATTCTAATCTCACATACTATTTAGGATGGATAGTATGAACTGGACTGGTGGCACGTGAGGAGGCACACCTGAATTAAATGGAGCCTCGTCACCACGGTCATTAAATGCCTAGCATGCCTCTCCTTGAGAGACTGGTCTCTTTTCCCCGTGCATGTACACTGGTGTCCTCGCAAGCCCAGGAGGGGAGCAGGGAAGGATTGGGAGC
>NW_015512360.1:5812-6737 GCF_001515645.1 Sinocyclocheilus grahami | reverse complement strand
CCGTTTTTGGAACTTTTTTTGGGAGGTTTTATTTATGTTAAGTATAACCCAATCCTTACACCATACCCACTGTGTCTGTTGTTGCACCTCCCACTACACAAAGACTACGTCCATAAGCGACACAATTTCAGGTGCATGCTATGATTATCTGTGGCTGTTGGATTTTTCAAATCTTGCTGTGGATATACTGCAGTATGAAGAAACACAGGTAAAACACAGACAAACCAATCAAAACAAAATAACAGCCAACTATTAACATATCAAGCACATGTTAATACAAAGTGAACAGAGTAGTCCAGTGAGAAAGTATTGGCATAAACATATGAATGAGGACAGAAGAGCAACTAGTCATGGTAAAAGGTTGGCAGCGCAGAGAGAACCGCTCCCTGTTTCTGACTGTGTAGAAATGCAGAACAAATTGAGAGAGCAAGATAAAGAAACTAGAACTTTAATGTGAATTTCTGGTGAAAGATCCTTCCGTTTAACATTGTTTGGAATGATGGACTGATGGCAGTATGACTCTCTGCTGACCTTACCGACAACCATTAACGGGGAAATTGGCCATTAATAATATTCCCAAGAGAGTTCACCAAGTTTACATTCCACCACAATACTGAGAGATGAAAAAGCTTTGTTACAAATTAGGTTACCAATCAATTACAACAGACAACAAAAGACTGACTGCAACTATCTGCATTCCTGTCTTGGATCATGAAGTTTTGACGTGTTAATGACAATTGATTTTACATTTTACAAAAACAGGGAGAGGCTGCCTCTATTACTAAAGTTCAAAATTCAAAGATAGGATAATGGTGTTGCACTGTGCTGGGCAGATTACTTACAAATTGCAGTCCATTACTTATTACAAATTACATAACGGAAATTGTAGTTAGTAACGTAATGTGTTGGATTACACATATTAGGT
>NW_015512360.1:3305-5023 GCF_001515645.1 Sinocyclocheilus grahami | reverse complement strand
GTCTATGATCACTGACAAAGACCCCAGTGTGTCCAGTACACTGCCCCAGGTTTATAGGCAACCTAGCCCTGTAATAACTCCTCCCATCCCAACTATGTCCGCTATATGCCAGTATAAGCAGCCTGGAATCATGCTTGATGCAAAATCTGGTGTGCATCCTAAACTCAAGCTCAAGAGCTTCTGAAAGCCCACTGCAGATTTAGGCTGCATGTTGTTTAGATTCTGCAGGGAGTGGTGTACAGATACGGATGATAAAATATAGGAGTGGAAGGAAACAGTAGTAGCTGAGGGTGATATTAGCATCTGATTTTGCGGCCCTGCCAAGCATTTGAAAGGGAGTGCCATGTAGCCTCTCCCACAAACAATTCACCAACTACCCACCCTGGGCCTCATTGACCTAACGGGTTACAATGTCATGCTGTCTGCGAAGACCCACTCAATAAACTAATGTGCTAGAGTGCACAAGCTTGAAATACCTGGCAACCGACGGCGAGCCCCTAACTTCCTTTTCACAACTGCCTGCAGTATCAGATTGCGCAGGTGAAATCGACAGCAGATCTTAACAGCAACTCCAAGGTACTTTTTCCCAAACTGAACAACTCAACAAAGAGCAGCAGCAACCTTCGACTTTCCCTAGTGGATCTTTCTACAGATTTTTGACCAGTGGCAAAGCTGTTCTATAATAAACACTGGTTGTGAGTCCAGTCTTTATGAAGCGTCGGCTGGGTAAAAGCGCATTAGACACAGAGAAGGCTGTGTGTATGTGTGTTAAGAGGATGAGAATAAAACGGCGTGGAGCACATCTTTGTGCCTAAATGCTCCCGTTAACTCCAGAGTGAGTGCATGTCAGGCATGTGTGGTGTATGTGGATGTGAGCTTGTGTGTAACCCTGCAGGTATGTGGTGTTCGTGTGTGTCTTTTGGCTTTAGGAGTGTATAGTAATGGAGTGGGAGTGTTGTGAGGGGGTGGGGTGGTGTGTCGGTGTGTGTGTTCAGGCAGAGGGGTGTGGGGAGGCTACATCACAGTCGTTCCAACTCCCGCCAGAGCCTCGTTGCCATGACTACAGCAGAACGGAGGCCTCCCTCGATATATCCTATTAGGGCCTTGGCGAGACTTGGAAGGAAAGATAGAAGGACAGAACAGGAAAGGTACAAAAAGATACCACAACAAAGTAAAGGGGAACTAGCACTGGAGGAGTAATATTAATACATAAAATATTATGACTCCTAATGGGGAACTTCAGACTGTAAGATACCATCCGGCAGAGGGAATTGTCTGTTAATGATCACTCTTCTATTTCTTCATGCTCTCCCGTATATTTAGTCATGGAAAAAATTTAATTTCCAAGTTCCAAAACATTCAAGGAATACTGATAAATGGACTGTCTTCAAAGAATTTTAGTTATATTCAGACCTCCCTCCATCCAATCAACAACCAATGTATAGAACCAAGTCCCCACCCTACTTTTTTTCTTTTTGGACAATCCATTTCACTTGGATGTTATATGGAAGAAAAGATCTGTCACTACTTTTGTTTCATTAGCCCTTTTCACACTGCACGTTGGTCCCGGAAAATTGCCCAAGTGCCTTCTGTGTGAATGCAAGCACATCCCGGGATTGATTCCGGGATCGATCCCAGGTTGGGGACCTAGTAACATTGCCAGGTTCAGTCCTGGAACGAGCTCTGTGTGAACAAAAGCCAGAACCAATGCCGTAAAG
>NW_015512360.1:1163-3058 GCF_001515645.1 Sinocyclocheilus grahami | reverse complement strand
GCAGTGTGAATGAACCACAATCAAATGATCCCGGGACACATTATCCGTGTATTTTCCGGAATTTCTGTGTGAAAGAGGCTATTGTGACTTTAATGCCTGAAAGTACTAAGTCAAATACTCCAGAGAATCATATCATGAAATTAATATTACATGCATTTGTAGAATAAATGTTGCCTAAACATTTAGATATGCCCTGTCCTTATCTAGAAAGAAGAGATCCAAGTTCACCCAGTCTAGAGGAACCATGAGGACCACTGACTTCATTTTCATGACACTGCAACCACACCCCTTACCAATAACTCCAGGCTTCATACTCTCCATCACACTACGAAGTTCAGCCCCCACACACACACATATGCCACATTACAAAAGCTCACTCACCACCATACACTCCACCTCCTCTGGCTCCGGCTTGATTTGTATGGATGGCATCTCCTCAACAGGCTCAGAGGTGGCTGCAGTGGATTTCTTCGGACTCGTCTGACACTGCGAAGGAGAAACAGAGAACACTTCAGAGCTAATCAGAGCGTCAAGTTGTAGTCTTACCAACAGTCTCAGGAGTTAGCAAAATGCACAATCTACAATTCGCCTGAACAAAGTGACCCGAGTTTGGAATTGAATCTAGTAGATAGTTCGTTTTTAAAGTTAGCATGAGGCTACAGAGAGAGAGAGAGTTAATGATCCTCACCAGACTAATGTGAGAAGAGTAAGAAGACTGTTAGTCCCTCTTAAGCTCAAGTTAGTTGGGGGAGGAGGAAACAAAAGAGATGATGGGTGGAAATCAAGTACAGATCAGTCAAATGTGGGGGGATGTTTGAAGATGGAGGGAGAATTACAGAAATGGGAAGATATCAAAGAAGAGAAAGGCAAAAAAGGCCTAGACTGGACTATACTAAAGATTCTTTAGATATTACTTCTACGGTACCTTAGAAACTAAATGAGAAAGGTGTAGAGAAGCAGAAGATTAGAGGGGGAAAAGATGGTTCTAAAAACTGACCAGCTGGAGAAAGACAAGAGGAGAGAAAGAGCAAATGAACCAGCAGGGAGGAGTAGTCAGCAGTCCTGTGTCGCCTTCCTCTTCGATCCAAGCAGAGTCACACCAAGTTCTTTAAGACCGAATAGCAAAATAGAAAGGCCAGTCTCACAGACTAGAGCGGCAGTATTAGTGGAGAGAGAGAAATGTGGTAATGCTTAGGCATGGGGTGGGAGGGGGGGTCATGTGACCCAACTGCAGTAGATTCCACAAAGAGGTGTGGCCCCCCATAAACTGGGGTGTGGCCGCCCCCAATGTGTCCCTCCTCCCAACCTGGCACGGACACACGGTGAACACATGCACTGTGAACAAACATATATGCATTCCTTTTGATGGCTAATGTTGTCTGAGACGGCTGGTGTTACCCAGTGCTTCATACACACTGAATGTGAGCAGAACGTCTGTAAACAGGGTCCAAAAAGCGCTCACCAAGTTAACTTGCAGATGGCCAGTTGCATTAATTGGAACTGCCACATTTTAAGACAAACGTTAAGAATGATAGGCTTACACTTGCTGATGTAAGTAAACTTGGACCAAAAATTATAAATTTGACCATTTCTATCTATAAAAAGACATTAACAATTAACTTAACTAAAAATGAATAACATATACAACTTTCAATATTAAAACTGTATACACTGTATACACAGTAAATCAATTTTCTATAATTTCTAATGGGCACTGAATAGTGTACCCATTAAAAGTTCTCTCAGCCATTATAATCGGGGGATGGGTCTCTGCAGGGGGATAGGATCTAGCGCCACACGTCTTTACATCTATTAAGGAATACTGAAAAGGCTGAAGACCTTTGTCCTGGAGATGTTATCATTAGTTTATCTATGATGCCTAAAGGTTTTTTTTT
>NW_015512360.1:0-472 GCF_001515645.1 Sinocyclocheilus grahami | reverse complement strand
ATTGGGGGTGGAGAGGAAGAGAGAACCATCACAATCTGGGTCATGGCGTTCTCTCTCACTCAGTCGCTCCCAAGCCCCCGTGGCAACCAGTCCCCACCCCAGTGCAATGTGGGTAGAGTGGCCGTCTGGGACTCCATAGCTCATCACGCACGCCCTTCTGTCCATCCCTCCTTCCCCAAAGAGTGTCATACTTTGGTACTCATATTTAGGAAGTATTGGCTGTAGAAATTCTATTGGAACCTAAGAATCCTCATCGTGTTTAGCACTTTAAGTGGAGGTACTGAAACTAAGTTGGGTGAAGAGGTAACTATAATACACATGATAAAAACCTAAATGTTGGGGCAACTAGAGCAAAAAGACTAGTGCAATGCCAAATTGTTAAAAGTTGTCATCTTCTACTTCATTAGGTATTTCATGCTGGAACTGCAATTACTGTGCACAATACCTTTAAAGGGATAGTTCACCCAAAAAT
>NW_015512359.1:5922-8945 GCF_001515645.1 Sinocyclocheilus grahami | reverse complement strand
TTTTAATTTTTTCATGTGTGCAGAGTGAATGATCAGCAATCAAGAGCATGCAACAGAAGTGCGCTTCTCTCTCTGTTTACCGTCAGTTAACGTTAGTAATTCAACGTGTGCCTTGTTTTACTTTATTTGCTATCAACATATCCGACCGATGTACAAACTTTCCAGCAATGTCTGCGCGCTCAATCCACTCCACGTTTGCTTATCAGCTCGCGCACAGCACCAGCTATATAGACATGAATGTTTCATTTGTTTAATATTCGATACGTTTACTTCATAGAGATCCTTCTCTGATATATTCTGTTCTCTGTTTGCTATGTTGTCGGTTTTTCTTTGTCACAAGCACTGAACTGTGCATTGGAGCATTTTAATGCGTATGAGTACAGGACATAGACTGTAAAAAAGATGGCCGACGCTCCTTCACTCTCTTCAGTGTCCCAATACGGCACTGACGTCTTGCGCTGATGCGAGACCCGAGTCTGCGCAGTAGTGACTAGTGAGCGTGAGTCAATCGCAAGCACGCGGTCCTGAACCTTTTTCAAGTCGCCTGACTGCTAAACAGTTATGGAAAATGTAGAAATAAAAGTTCCAATCTCTGTTAGCGCTTCAGTGAATACTTCGCTCAGAGAAGCTGTCAATCATAATGTAACACCCCCATTTTTATAGCATCAAATAACTAAATAAAACCACATTTATTTATGAAACGAACACTTGAACTTACCTCAGCATGATAAAAGCTACATTAAATGAGAGTAACCATCTTTGGAAAAAAATATTTGTAGTGTAATTTAATTGTTTAGTTTGTCTCACGTCCCATTACATTACATAGAGAGGGTGGGGTTTATGAGCTATACTGGGACCCGCCACCGGTATCAGTGCATCCCTCATTTCTGTTAGCATGATTTTTCACAACATGTCAATGTTACAAATAATGTAGTTAGATGTCATGACGTATTTATGTAAAACAGTATATGTGCTTGTATATGATTTTGTTGTTGCTGTTGTTTCTATTATTGCAGGACTGTGCCCATCTTTCTCCTTCACTGTGCGCATCCCTGCACTCTCTGCCAGGTAATGTTTATATTTCCAATTATTTGTAGTCTGGTACAGCTCAAGGCATTTTGTTTAATGTTGATCATGTTGAAGGGTTGCTAAAGAAATTGTATATGCAATTACAATTTTGTGTAAAGTAATATTTTGTATACTTCCTTATATCATACATGAGTGAAATGTTGGCCTAATAAAATGAGGTAAACACAAAGACCAATTGGGCAAGGCTAAGATTTAATGATTTTTTTTTTTTTACCATGCAGCTCCACTTTTCAGCCTTGGAAACACAAGTTGAACCATGATAACCAAGTAAGTGTGTTTTCATATAAATATCACACAAAAGCAATGTGTACAATTGCACCATCCCTATTGATCTGAAGGACAGAGAGACCACAAGCTAACTCTAATCAGTGTTTAAAAACAGTTTGTTTTGTTTTGTGTTCTCCTTGCCATATCCTACCTTTTGCTATAATGAGATGCTTATGCAAAAGATTTTGACTTATGGAATTCAGAAGTAAAAAACCTTCTTGGTTCTCTTATTATTTTTATTTTATGGCTATAACCTGCAATTCAAAATCAACAAAGATAATAAAAGCAAAGAAAAATAAAGTATCAAGAAGCATTAACGTCAGTATACAGCATATCATGAATATTCAAATATGTCTGTTATAAAATGTCAACCCACCCTTTTTCCATTAGATCCCTAAAAAGATTCAAGAAGAGATTTCTGTCATTCATTAAAGAAGGTAAGAAAGCACAAGTTAAAACTGCTTCTGCTTGGATGAACAGTTACATGCCCTCTGCTTCGCTGCATCATTTTTCTCTGAAAATCTCATTAAAATAAGTCTAAGGAAAGACAGTATATGCATTAATATCACTGCAAACGTGGCACTGCTTGTAACACAAGGATGGCTGTGACTGCAAGCTGCCGCTACCCTCGATGTCTGAAGCTGTAACAGATCGTCTGCTGTTCACTGACAGACGTACTGCATTAAAGAAAGAATCGCCCGTGATCGACTACAATGTTGTCATGTTTTGGAGACTCCCATTTTGTGGTAATGGGACTGTGTAGAGCACGTGTGCAAATACTGAAAGCAGATCTTGACCAGGAACAAGATCTGCGATGTTTGCACAGAACGTCTACACAGAGTATTACTGTAAAGTGTGAGAGATGCCAAAACATGCCTCTTACGTTTGGAAGAAGCTGAGATCGCAGCAGATCGTGGATCGAGAAGATGCGTCCCACCTGGATAACACCTGGACAAATGTGAGTTTCTCCCAAAAATATCTCCGTAAAGTGACAAAGACACTTTTTGTGGAACCAAATGGCTCCAGGAACGATGGAAGAAAGGTGACCCTAAGTACACTTAATATAAATGACTGGCGTCAGAAACACACAAAGCATCATATTCAGTGGTATTATCATACGTATATAACACTTGTGCTTTTTTCTGATTAGAGAGGCACGGCTGCTTTTAATATACACCACATATGGTTTTAATAAATGATACTTTCCTGTATATTCACTCAAATGCTGTTCAGTCAGATGTGTGAAGCGGTTCAATCACTGAATAATAGAAAGAAGAAGCAGCTCAAACTAGAGAGCAAGACTAGGATCAGTCACTGTTGATGGTGAGGAAAATGCTGGAGTAACAGGCCACTGGACAAGACAGAGTTGCACACATCTCATCAGCACAGCTTGCAGGTGACTTCTGGACTTATTCACTGGCAGATTCTGCAGGATTTGAAAGCATTCAATCGTCAGAAAGTTTCCTGGTGTCCGTTTAGTGACACTGTCCAGCAACACTTCTTCAGCTGAAGGACTGCAGAGAATTATTGTGAATCACTGACGTCGCAGTCTGATATTGCTCAGATTGTGTGAATAGTGCTGGAGACGTTCAGAAAAGCCTTTCCTGGAGTCGCATGTTCACTGATACAAGACATTTATTCCATGCAGCACGGACGAGAAAAGTGTC
>NW_015512359.1:0-4590 GCF_001515645.1 Sinocyclocheilus grahami | reverse complement strand
ACATGAGGCTGAGGAAAGGAAGACAGCATTTAATAGCAGTATATTTTCTGCATTCTAGCCCAAAATCAATGCTTTACTGTCAAGTGCATTTCTCTCTGACAAAAATGCATTATTAAGCTTCATAGCAAATTTAGTACACAGGGCCCAGAATTCCTACCTTACACATACAAATACTATATATTTGCCAAGTAGCAATAGCTAATTTCTTATGTGGCAAAAACACTTTCTAAGTTTATAATATTGTCTAATAATTAATCTTGGCTTTGTATCTTTGTCTTCTTTTCAAGATTCTCCACAGCATCTTCTTTTTAGGGACCATTCATAAGGACAGTCTCACTCCCGAAGACATTATACCTGAAAAGATTGCTGAGATTAGACAGGAATTTCCAGAACCATTTAAGAAATACAAGAGTCATCTACCTAAGCGGACACCTTTCTCAATACTGTTAGACATAGTAAGAATCATATTAGGTTATGCTTTTTTTGTTTTTGTGAATTTTTTTGTGAATTATAAGTATTTTTATTTATCAAATATGTCCTCAAAAAGTAAAATTTACTGCAGCAATCATGAATAAATATATTGCAAATACATTTTTACTTGTGTAAATAGTATTCTTATTTTACTGTTTTTAGATGCAGCTTACATATGACACAAAAGACAAAGTACTGAAGGAGCTTTGCATTCTCATGGACAAGCTGAAATTCCCTTATCCTCTGGACAGACCAGCAAACAAAAACCAGCGCTACTACACACTGGAGTCCACCGTCATTTGCGTGTGCTCGAATAGCCAACGCACATCAGATGAATATTTTGGTGCTTCTCTGGGTTGCAGGACAGGAGAGGCCAAAAGAATTATGATATATTCATCGTGTATAAATACATGGCACGAGCATGTGTCATATGCAGTAATGTCATTCAAACATCAGCCAGAGGGTGACAGCTTGCAATTTCATGAGTCTCTGCGATGCCAGGCATACTTCAGGGATTGGAAAGACAACACTTACAAGAAAAGACAGCCATGCATGAACTGTAAACGGCTTTTCAGTCTGTCAGCAGGTACAGAACAGGAAGATTATCCTTATGGCAATTGTGCAGAGACCGAGTGCTTGAGCAAACTCCTGTTCAATGATCAGTTCATGCGAGAGAATATCAAAATCAGTCATTTTACTCCTGACAAAATGAAAATGTTAAAAGACTGTACCAGGGAACACTTGCGAAAACTGCTTGCTTCGATACCTTCTCTCAGCAATATGAATAACGATGACCTTCCATGTTTTTAACCCGCTCTCTTAAATATTAAGTCACCAGCTAGAGCAAAAAGGGTTTCACAGACTGATTCCATCTTTTCCACAAATAACTTTTTATTGTCTAGCTCTAAAGCCCTATATAACAACTCAAGTCCCACATAGTGAAAAAGGTTTGTATGTGGATTTGTTGCTGATCCTCTACCTACAAAAACTTTTTTTGGTCACACTTTACAATAAGGTCTCATTTGTTACCATTAGTTAAACCAGTGCTCAAAGTGGGCCGGTGTTCCGGTGAATTCAGTTCCCGTTTCCCCTTCGGCGCGCATGTGTGAAATCACGACCACATCAGAAACACCCACTTTTGCTATGCAGAGACCTCGTGTTGCCAGACGTACAATAATTATCGTATCTGTACGATAATTTTGACCTCTGTACGATGTACAATCAACAATGGAAAAAAATCCCATAATGTACGATAATTTCAGAATTTCTGAACTTGTTTTTTCCAAAGTCAACCTCATCAAAACAAAGCCACAACATCGGCTCATTACAGACACTCTGAATGGGTTTAAACTGGTAAAGTCCTGGAAAGTCCAAGGATTCAAAAAGTAACCGAATGAGTTCAGACAGAAATAAGTTCAAAACAGTGCTAATGCAGAGAAAACACGGCCGATTTCATCAGAGATGGCGGAGAGAATAGTGACTTACGTTCAGATGGCACAGAATTATTCTTTACAGCGTGTATTTGGCTTAAAAGCAAGAGTGTTTTGTACTGGATGCTGGCTGAAGGTGTTTTATATTATGCGGTGGTCAGAGGTTTAGTGATTCTGAATGGATCCATACAGTTACAGTCAGGTCAAGGCAGGCGCTTTAGTGGTCTTTGGCGTCACCCTGTGGTCCTGTTTGGTATTGCAGCTTCACTTGTGCTATTTTTGATTAAAAGTGCTCTAAACCAGTGGTTTTCAAACCTGTCCTGGAGTTAAACCATTAACTAGCATGAACTAACAATAAATAATATAGTTTTTACAGCATTTATTAACTTTTGTTAATGTTGTTAATTATAATGCCAGTTCACAGTGCATCAATTAATGTTAACAAATACAACTTTTGATCTTAAAAATGTATTATAAATGATTGAGATTAACTATTAATAAATGCTATAGAAGTTTGTTAATTGTTAGTTCATGTTAACTAATATTGACAAATGAAACCTTATTGTAGAGTGTCTCCCTTTTTAATTATTTAAGTGCATTATTAATAAAGGTATGTATAAGTTTTGTTATTTCAAAACATCACATGGACTTGAATGTTGCCATTGTATCTAAAACAGTGCAGTATATCACTGTGTCATTTTGTTATAATCATCTACTGTGAGTGAACAAGTTTCACTGGTAGAGCAAGGTTCAGTCAGAATTCCCACCTTCCTCATTGATTGTATGAATATGGGGTTATAAAATGTGTTCCGTGTATTCATGTAGTTCAAACATGTTCTAACTGGTTTGGTACGTGGTGTGCATTTTCATCTTGACACAGAGCACAGCACAAGACACACCTTGTTTAATGGCTAAACCTGAATGCCTTTCCATGTCTTTTTCACTCATGCAATGATCACTGGATATTCTAAGCTGTTCTTTGCAATTGTTGAAATAAATAATGTTATTGCAAACAAAAGAGAATATTTGTATTTAGTTTATATATATAAAAAAAAAATTCTGTCTGTATTTTCATAGGAGAATTAATAGGAAAGTTGAGGGAGGGAATGGGATCAGAGCATGACTAACATCCTTTGAGTCAATCTGCAAATACAATTTTGACAACTTGTCCAATCTTGTAATTTATGAAAAACGCATTGCCCTGAGAAGCCAGTTTAACCTTTCTGTTAAAATATATGTCCATTACATATCCATCTGAATGTACGCTATAGTGTGGTTTTATTGTGTCCACAAGTTTATCCAACAGCATCATATGACATTTTAATTTGGAGGATAGAATTCATAGAAAGAAAAAAAAGTACTACAGTCACTACAATAGACCCGATAATATGCTTGTAGCCTTTCCCCCATGTTCTCATAAATATCTAGAATTATTAGCTTTATTATATTTTATTTTAACATAACCTTTAAAAAAACATACTGGTCATTTGCCAATATCAAACCAAACACTACACATTGCTGTCTTATATGAACAGAAATCATTTATTTATGTTTGGTTGATGTCTTTGAACATATTCTTCTTTGCTTGGAATAAATAATGTTTTCTGAATGTCGAGAAACATTGTAAAGCTAATGTGGCCATACTTCTCAACAGAACAACAGCATAGCCACAATGGGTGTAGGAGATCGCTTTCTCACCTGTTCAGACAAGCTATGTTTAAGCAACCGCTGACGTCAATGAAATGTTGCATGCGTTGCTGGATGGAAAAATACTAACACATGCGCACAAGTGCCACTGCCAGTGCTTTGTCACCTGTCACGAGCTCCACCTACGTACAACTGCTTGGAAAACAACCACACCTCTAGGTGTTTTTCCATGTATAGACTTTGAGACTTTGCATTGCAAGACAACCACTAAAAGATTGCCCAGTGACAGAAGTTGGGTAAGTAAGGTTTTTTTAAACAAGGCAACAAGGCATAAAAAATTGGAGTAATCTGTGAGGTTAAATTGAAAATCAAAGTTGTTGGGAATCTAGTACAAATATCTACACTGTAAAATGTACTGATATACAGTTGTTACTTAAAGGAGCTATTTATCCCTGATCTAACTCAGATCAACATTTTTTGGTTTAACCTAATGGAATTGGATTGATTCATAGTCATATTGAATAATATTTTAGTCTTGAATAAAACCAGTTATTTTAGCTGTTGCCACATAAACTGTTTTTTTTTACGTTACATGATCTTTGTCTGTCTTTATTTGTAAATATTCTATGTATTATTTTATGAAAACCTTAATAAACGCTGAAAAAATTCAGCGAATTTAGAAAAAAAAATGATTTACCATTTTAGGCAACCTTTAAGTGTAGTTGTAATAAAATATGTAACAGTGTTCACACTGTCCCTAGTGACCAGTCTATGAGGAAGAACCGGTTATGATGTTTGCTGAGAAACTGCAGAGGAAAAAAATACTCTGATATAGTTTACATTTACATTTATTCATTTAGCAGACGCAACTTACCGAAGCATACCGAATCATAAAGAGGCAAATGAACACAGAAAGTGCTCGTAATACAACGTTTCAGACGTTGTTCAGATTAGTACAAGATAGACCGGGAAGGATTACGGAAAAAGAAAGAAACGTTTTTAATTTTTTCATGTGTGCAGAGTGAATGATCAGCAATCAAGA
>NW_015512358.1:6286-8948 GCF_001515645.1 Sinocyclocheilus grahami | reverse complement strand
TTTTTTTTTTTGGTGCTTATTGTAGTGTTGCATTATGCTACTCCATTGGAATCCATTGTGAATCTATTCACCTGTGCACTTCATGTGAGAAGCGCAATGTGTGTGGAGAACAATGTAGAGCATTGCAAATCAGTGATTATGAGGTTGCATTTCAGTTCTTATATCATGGTACAACAGTAAATAGTATTTACAAAATATTTATTTTTGCTCCAAAAGTTGAGTTCTGTAAAAACAGCAAGTTGAAATGTTGCTTGCATTGTTATGACGCCCCAAAATGAACTTTTGTATTCAGTGAAGCTGTCTACACTGGAAGTGGCCATGCACGGCACCGTTTGTGCAATTTTCTGCTTGCTGTTTGATTTTTTTTTTTTAATCATAATGTGGTATAAATGATATCGCAAAATCAGTTGATGCATTTTTACTTTGCATGCATACTGTCATACAGCCCAGCCTGTCTAGGTGAATAGAGTGGCATATTTGTGGCAGGTTTTGGGCTACACACCTGCCCATACAGTCCAGTAATGACCTTGAGCGGTGTGTGTGTGTGTGTGTGTGTGTGTGTGTGTGACAGGTGGGTGGAGTGGATCTGCGTGACGCCAGTCATGAGCAGGCGGTGGAGGCCATCCGTAACGCTGCAAACCCCGTGGTGTTTCTGGTGCAGAGCATCGTTCACAGAGACAGAGTCAGTATCACACACACAATACAAGCATCTGCCGAACTGATCCATTTATTGATGCTGGTTAACACGTGTGGGTGTTTATAACATATTTATAACTGCTGCATACTAACTCTGGCTGGGCGATATAGCTTTAATGGAATATAAAACTTTATAAAAAACACTTTATCTAAAAATTAGATGTTCATATTCTGTTGACAATCTCAGTATTTGTTAGTCTTTAAGGGATATGTGTTGCTGTGTATCTCAGTGTTTATGTATTTGCTCTGCAGTGGTTTAAAACGTTTTTTTTCTCAGAGGAATGTCATTTTAATCAAAGAGCCGCTGTTGCCAAGTATATTCAAAACATTTCATGCAAAAAGTAAAATACAGTAAAAAATTTATTATTTTTCCACACTGTTTCTTTCTTTTTTCTTAATTATAATTTTTTTTGCTAAAGGAACACAAAGAATTGTATTTAATTATTTTCATTTAAATGCATCAATATAACAACACCCCTGTAAAAATAAAAATAAAAATAAAAAAGAAGTGCACTGAAGCATATCTACTTACTATGGAAATAATATACTTTGAATAAAAATACTTAAATAATACGTTGAATATTGCAATAAATATGAATTATACTTTAAATGTATATTAAATGCAATTAGCTGAACTTCAAAGTGCTTTTGAACCACTTAAATGGGACTTCAGTGCATCTTTATACTAATTTCATAATTCTATTTTTCCCTACTGCTGAATGTACTGACATGCATTTATGAGAAACTAATATATAACTTGTTTGTTATGTATTTAAATAAATATTTTAATGTAAACTTTAAATGTAATATTGAACATAAACATATAAAGTGTACTTTAAAGTAAAACTCTTAATTTGACATTTTGAATTGCACTTTTTAAAAGTGTTATAAAAGCGTCATGGAAGTGTTTATACATATAAATGGTATTTTATTTCATTAATATTATATCATCTGCAAGTACAGTATTTAAAAAATACACTTGAATATAATGAAATGCTTGAAGTAAACTTACAAGTGCACAATTAACACAATTAAGCACACTTCTTTTTCACAAGGGTAATATAAAATGTATTTTTCACATAAAAAAATGCCATGCAGAGACTTCATAAAAGCAAATCATTGAATACGTTTTGAATCAATTGATGAAAACAGTTTAGATTAATAGAAATAAATCAAGCTTACCAACTGTAACACCAGTGTGGCTACTGAAGTTTAAATCAGAAACTCTGTCTTAATGCTAAACTCTTACTCTTTGAGAAACCTAACGACCAAATATGAAGCATATTAAAGACACAGTGGTGCACAGTGTTTGATATTATCAGCAGAATATATTGAATATATTGTGAATCTTTAATATATCGCCCAGCACTAATACTAACTAACCGCTTTTGTAGTGCTCAGAAAAACAGGATCGAGCCGCTTTGCATCTGTCTCTCGCCCTCCACCTCATCTCTCTGTCTCTCTGTCTCTCTCTCTGTCTGTCATCAGCCTGACTCTCTGTATAGTTTTGATTCACCTCCTGTCATAGAGAAATACGGGACAGTTTTAAAATGCGTCCCTGTGCCAAAGTGTCAGGTAATTTCTGTTCAGCCCTCTTATCTCTGCTCCCAGCATCCCTCATTCAGCTCGGCTTAGCCTTAAGATTTGCCAGTAAGTCAACTTAAGCACATTTACGAATGAGATTTAACAAGCAACACTCCTTTTATGGCTCTCCAAAGTTCAACTGTTTCGCCGTTAATGTCCCGAGACACGTCCTCCACATTTACCCGCAGACCTCCTTTTTCAATAAGGCCACTTCTAGTTTACATATTAGATGTTTTAATGACTCGTCTTGCGGGATGAAATGTGTTTAAGCTGATATACTGGCGCAGGGTGATTCTGGCTTGCTAACCTTCTGTGCTGTGCTTGTAGAAACCTCCCGTAGCCCTGCTACAGCTGAAGCGCTCAGAGCAACCCCTCCATCCTT
>NW_015512358.1:3748-4980 GCF_001515645.1 Sinocyclocheilus grahami | reverse complement strand
GAGAGAGAGTGTGTGTGTGTGTGTGTGTGTGTGTGTGTCTGATGTGTTTAATGATTATCAAGTGGTACATTCTAGAAAACTCATCCTTGTTCCTCAAGGTTTTCCATGGTTATGTTTCATTTTGAAAGTTTTGTGGGGTTTAGTCTGAATATATACTAGCACTCTTCAGGAAAAACAAACTGAAAATATTTGACTTTTTGTCCAGTAAATTGCTCTGTAGAATGAAAATGTCCCTTGTGAAAAAGAAGTGTACTTAACTGTACTTAATCTGCACTTGTAGTGTACTTCAAATCTTACAATAATATTTTTAAAAACCTGTACTTGCAGATAATATAATATTAAGTGACACTTAAGTCACTTTCATTTCTTTATCCACTTAAGTACACTTTTAAAAGCAATCATTTCAAATTAAAAGTTTTACTTTAAAGTACATTTTAAGTCATCAATCAAGTTTTATTCATATTTTGTCATGCTTCGACTTCTTAACTAAGGTTGGTCTCTTTTTAAAGAAGACAATCAGCAAATTATTGCTGAAAGATTTTTAAAAATTAAAGTGTAAAAACTTACACAAGTTTAAGTTTACTGTAAAGGAAATGCACTGTACTAAAATGTTTTATTTTATATAAAATAAATATTGAACTATATATTTTTTAATCTAAAATAAAATCAATCAAAAAGCCATTTGTCCAAAGCTTTCGAATGATTTCTAATTAGGATGATTACTAAAATATATGATGGTGAAAAAGGCAATTAAAAAAGAGCACCTGACACTTAAGCGCCTTTATTGTGATGTGAGGACTAACATACTGAAGCACATGTAATGCACTTGATTATCATTTTATCTGTAGTGCGTTACTGTTATTCAATATTACATTTTTAAATTAATATGTTTTAAATGTACTAAAGCATTATTACAAATGTTTAATTACAGATAGATTAAAAATACAATAAGTAACAAAGTATATTTTGGTTTACCGCAAAGCATTCAGCAGAACTTTAACCATATTTCAAAGACCATTTAAATAATTATGAAAGTAAATGTACTTAAGTCCTACTTAAGTGGGTCAAAAAAGTGATCTAAAATTGCATTTAATATAATTTTTTGTAAAAACATGTCCAAAAGCATTCAGTTCGCACTCAAGTGTATTATTTACATAATAAGTACTTTATTAAAATACGCTTAAATATTTTTCACAAGGGAATTGTTTCACATGATCTGACTCGAAACCTCA
>NW_015512358.1:1735-2687 GCF_001515645.1 Sinocyclocheilus grahami | reverse complement strand
TATATATATATATATATATATATATATATATATATTTGTTTACTAAACTCTCGGGTCTGTAAATCTAGCAATAACACACAAGTTTTACTTATTTATGTATTACAATTTAAGATCATTTATATGAAATTGTATCCAGAGAATTGAATTTGCATGGCACATCATGAAGGGTGAGGAAATAATGTCCCAATTTCTATTTGATCTCCGTTTCAGAAGCACAGTGTTCAGTAATAGTCTGTCAGGTTAAGTCCTGGTTATTTCACAGATGCACTTGTGCAAGAAAGTGGAACATGAAGTTATGCTTGAGGCAGAGTTTCCATAATCATGAAAACCCTGGAAATACCGGAGAATTTTACAATTGTGATTTTCAGGCTTGGAGAAGTCATGGAAATCTCTGTAATAGGATGTCTCTAGTTATGCATTTTAGAGCGAGTGAATGTAAACGCCTCTGTGATGCATGTCACTGGCTAATAACATATGCTACACTAAGAGAGGGGCCTTTTTGTTAACTATGATAAACATGCTGTATGATTTTATCCAGTAGCTAATCACTGGAAATTAATTAATTAATTACAATCCATTACACTGTAAACAAAACTTTGTTTGCTAGCAAAACCCTGGGCACTCAGACTCTCAGAGGTTGTGTAAAAGCCAGCCAGTCTGATTAGCAATGCATATTTAAACCAACCAGCACGGTTTTTTGCATGCATGATGCTTCCGGCGCTGTGTGAACGCTCTCTTGCAGTGCCGTCTGAGACTCAGTGCTGAGAATAGCCTGCTAACTGCTACTATTATAATGTCTGCAGTGTATAATATCTACACTGTGCACAGAATGTGAATTTCTGTCACATAGCATGACGTGCCAGTGTTATTTTAGTATTATTAATTTACTATTATAGTATTTATAGTACCTTGTTACAGTGTAATTATACATGTAAGTACTGAGTAATATTAA
>NW_015512358.1:0-229 GCF_001515645.1 Sinocyclocheilus grahami | reverse complement strand
GTCTGGGTGTGTCTCTCTACAAACTATTAATTACTTCAAAAACAGTGATTTTACCACCACGTTGCTGAAAAATATAATGTAGTGGTCTAGTATCTAGGCTATTTTATTAATAAAAATCGCGGAGAAGCATTGACAACAAGTTTATGTGTGTGCGCAGCACAATCTGCAATCTCTGACTCTCTCACTCTTTGTGTGTGTGTGTGTGTGTGTGTGAGAGAGTGTGTGTGTG
>NW_015512357.1:8075-8949 GCF_001515645.1 Sinocyclocheilus grahami | reverse complement strand
CTGCTCTATCATATCACGGGTTTTAAGCCTTGTCAGTTTAAACATGAAAGTGTTTTAAGACATTCAAAAGTGAATCAGCACGAAAGAGATTTTAATGCTGCACTCGTGCGCTGTGACAGATTGTTTCTTTGCGCACACACTCTCTCTCTCTCTCTCTCTCACACTCTCACACTCACACACACTCTCTCTCTCTCTCTCTCTCTCTCTCTCTCTCTCACACTCACACTCACACACACACACACACACACTCTCTCTCTCTCACACACACACACACACACACACACATGCAAAAAGCACTCGGCTCGGACTGCACGCGAGTACCAAACCGAGTCCTCTTTCTAGTCTGCTTGAGCAAATGCACAGCATATTATGTTAATGGATGTTTTGAGAGTATACATGCAAACACGATTTGTTTTCGACCCGCTCTTCAGCCCAAACCAGAGCCGGTTCACGACTTCTTCCACCTGTAACGGCAGTACTGCTCGGTCCCCTCGCCGTATCGGCTAAAATGCACAAGCATTTGCACTTATTATGGGCTCAACAGTCCTTTCAAGTTCGTCTTCCTCCATTTAAACAAGCAAACATTTAAACAAAAAATAAAGAAATGCTTATATTACTTCACTGGCCAACGGAGCGAGCCAACCCTGTGACGTCACACGCGGTGGTACTGCAAGATGGCGGCGCCCTTGCTCCAAAGCTATAACAAAATATAATTTCTCTTTAAAATGGTTACATTAATAGTGCTTGTTATATATTTTTTAATTAAAGTGGAAGTCAATTTACTAAATAATGTAAACTTGACTGACTGCTTCACTTCCACTTTAAGGCCCCGATCAGACAGAACGTGTTTTTCAGGTCTGAAAACACATATTGC
>NW_015512357.1:0-4975 GCF_001515645.1 Sinocyclocheilus grahami | reverse complement strand
CTGCGCTTCACTCTGAAACACACATGCATATATGTATTTCATTAAATCACAGCCCTCGGGATGTGATGATTATCTGGTTGTGATTGGCAAGTAATGTGCCCTGTGCATTTTTACATTCATTGTGGACAGAAAAATGCCTGGAAATACTGCGTCATTCCTTGCTAGTGTGAAACTGTGGTTCCCATTCAGTCAGTCACGTTCAACGTTACGTCAGTGACTGACGAATTGGGATCTCGCCCGAGAGCCCAATCACCTTCGAGTGTTAACTAAACAAGCCAATGACAGTTGGCGTGCGTGTTTCGCCACGCGCACCCCGCCCCGCAGCGCGGATATAAAAGGAGAGCGCGTGCAAACGCACATCAGCTTTTCGCTTCGGAGCCGAGCCTTCTACAGGACGAATCTCCGCGAGTGTTCGAGAAACAGCTGGCGTTGGTGTGACGGCGTATCAGCGGGGGTTGCCATTCAGGCTGCTGAAATCTCGGCGGGCTGCAGCTTTCATTCTGTGGTCTTGCCGCGACCTCCCCTGGGCGCTTCAGCGCTCTCTCTAAAAGAGTGTTTCCAAAAATTCTAAAAGAGCTATTTCTAAAAGAGCTTCACGAGCGACGGGCGTCTTTTTAAAGATGGCTTCCCGCTCGTGCGTTTCTGGATGCGGTCGTTTCCTGCCTTCATCTGACGGTCATGATCACTGCCTCTCGTGCTTGGGCTTACAGCACGCTGAAGCAGCGCTCATGGATGAGTCATGTTCTCAGTGCGGGAACATGACCATCGCGACGTTGCGGTCTAGATACCTCCTCATTAAACGGGGGGGTATCCCCCTTGCCATGCCCCGCTCTAGCTCCTCTGGTTCTCGGAGGGCTACTTCGGTTCATGGTCAGGGAGACCTGAGGGTTACGGTGAGAGCTTCCCCGTCGAGTACGTCTCCGCGGGCCTCTCATTCCTCGAGCATGTCGCACCACCTGGTGCTTCCGGACGAGCGTGCTGGGTCCTCGGACAGGGCGGGGTCTAGCATCTTGTGCGGGGCACAGGCAGAGGACAGGATGTCGGTCGCTGCATCGGAGGGCGAGCTAGGCTCTGGAGATGAGGATTCGGCTGCGCTGCCACCGTCAGGTAGAGTGGCGTTGCCCGAGTCAGATCCAGAGCTGACCGCTATGCTTTCCCGGGCCGCTGAGAGCGTCGGGCTGCACTGGAGGCCTCCGCCTTCTCCCGAACGCTCGAGGCTGGATGATTGGTTCCTGGGGGCGCAGGCCGGGCGTCGGCAGCCACCTCCGGTTCCATTCTTCCCGGAAGTGCATGAGGAGGTTACAAAGTCTTGGAAGGCACCTTTTTCTGCCCGAAACAGACTTGGTGCCTCCTCCGTCCTCACCACCCTCGACGGGGGGGCGGCCCAAGGGTATGTGGACATCCCTCCGGTCGAGCGCGCGATTGCCATGCAGCTCTGCCCGCAAAGCGCCGCCGCCTGGAGAGGTAGTCCACGCCTTCCGTCCAGGGCCTGTAAGTTCTCGTCCGCTCTGACGGCTAAGGCTTACAGTGCCGCTGGACAGGCCGCTTCCGCCCTGCACGCCATGGCCCTCCTGCAAGTCCACCAGGCCAAGGCGTTGAAGCAGTTGCACGAGGGTGGTGCTGACTCAGGTGTGCTGCAGGAACTGCGCACCGCGGCGGACCTCGCGCTTAGGGCGACGAAAGTCACGGCGCGGGCCCTGGGTCAGACGATGTCCACATTGGTGGTCCAGGAGCGCCACCTATGGCTGACCTTGGCGGATATGAGGGAGGCCGACAAGCATCGCTTCCTGGACTCCCCGATCTCCCAGGCCGGCCTATTCGGTGAAGCGGTGGAGGGCTTTGCCCAACAGTTCTCCACCGCACAGAAGCAGACGGAGGCGTTCCGGCACATCCTGCCCCGGCGGTCTGCTGCTGTCCGCACCCCACCGCCGGCTGCAGCCCCTCTGTCTGCTCATCGCCGAGGGCGCCCTCCTGTGGCCTCCACCTCCGCTCCGGCGCGGCCACAACAGCAGCAACGGCCGCAGCGTGGAGCTGGCCGCAGGAAACCGGCGCAGCCCGCCTCCGCCCCTGCCAAGCCCGTGAAGCGCCAAAGCAGGCGGCGTCCCTGAGACGGGCGACCCGGAGCCCTTGGATCCTGCTCTTCAGGAGATGGTGACCGCACCACTCCTTCCCCCGGAGGAGGGCCGGGTGGAGAATCTTATGTTCCCTTTTGTTTTTGTTCCGCCACTGGCTACTCAGCCAGTGGTACCCAAAACTTCGTTAAAAGAGCAGTTTCCTTTGCCTCCGGGTCCCAAGAGGGTGAGGACGGCGGTGCACGAGACCCAGTCTCCACTCAGCCGGCCCCCTCTCCCTTCGCTAGTGGGCAGCAGGGTTCAGTTCAAGGACGCTACGCCTCCTCACGAGCCCCCTGCCCAGCAGTGGAGCCAGGTAAGTCGCGCGCTGCGCACTCAGACCCCACCCTGGGACGTGCGGCCTCCCGGGTTGGGTCCCTGTGTTCCACTTCGCTGCCCCACTGCGGGTACGTCGGTGGTCTCCCTGGTCCTGCTAGTTCGGTCGCTGGGGGCCTGGTTAGCCCTCCCCAGGCCGTCTCGCTGGCTCCTGAGAACCATCAGACTCGGCTACGCGATTCAGTTCGCCCGGCGCCCTCCCAAGTTCAGGGGCATTCGGTTCACCTCTGTGCCGGACAAGGATGCTCCTGTCTTGCGTGCAGAGATCGCGGTCCTGCTAGCGAAGGACGCGATACAGCCGGTCCCTCCAGCCGAGATGAGGTCGGGCTTCTACAGCCCATACTTCATCGTACCCAAGAAAGGCGGTGGGTTACGACCGATCCTGGACCTGCGCGTACTGAACCGGACCCTTCACAAGCTCCCGTTCAGGATGTTGACGCAGAAACGCATCTTTCAATGCGTCCGTCCTTTCGATTGGTTTGCAGCGGTCGACCTCAAGGACGCGTACTTTCATGTCTCGATTCTCCCTCGACACAGACCGTTTCTCCGCTTTGCGTTCGAAGGGCGAGCATATCAGTACAAGGTCCTCCCCTTCGGGCTATCCCTGTCGCCTCGTGTCTTCACCAAGGTCGTGGAGGCAGCCCTCGTTCCATTGAGGGAAGCGGGCATTCGCGTTCTCAACTACCTCGACGCCTGGCTCATACTGGCCCAGTCCCGAGCACAGTTGTGCGAACACAGGGATATGGTGCTCAGTCACCTCAGCCGATTGGGGCTTCGGGTCAACTGGGAAAAGAGCAAACTCTCTCCGGTGCAGAGGATCTCTTTTCTCGGCATGGAGCTGGACTCGGTCAACCTCTCAGCACGTCTCTCAGTAGAGCGCGCGCAGTCGATGCTGAACTGCCTGGGGTCCTTCCAGTGCAAGACGGCGGTTCCACTGAAACAATTTCAGAGGCTCCTGGGGCATATGGCATCCGCAGCCGCTGTTACGCCGCTCGGGTTGCTTCATATGAGACCGCTTCAGCGTTGGCTTCACGACCGGGTCCCGAGATGGGCATGGCGACACGGCACTTACCGGGTTTCTGTTACCCCGTTCTGCCGTCAGACCCTCAGCCCATGGACAGATCTTGCCTTTCTTCGGACAGGAGTATCCCTTGGGCAAGTATCCAGGCATGTTGTTGTGTCAACAGATGCCTCCGCCAGGGGCTGGGGTGCCATGTGCAGTGGGAATGCAGCTGCGGGGCTCTGGTCGGGGCCCCGACTACAGTGGCATATCAACTGCCTCGAGTTGCAAGCAGTATGGCTGGCTCTGCGCCGCTTCAGATCGCTGCTACACGACAAGCACGTACTGGTCCGTACGGACAACACTGCGACCGTTGCGTACATCAACCACCAGGGCGGTCTACGCTCCCGTCGCATGTCGCAACTCGCCCGCCATCTCCTCCTCTGGAGTCAGAAGCATCTGAGGTCGCTTCGCGCCGTTCACATCCCAGGCGAGCTCAATCGTGCAGCCGACGAGCTCTCACGTCAGCCCGCCCTTCCGGGAGAATGGCGACTCCACCCCGAGACAGTCCAGCTGATTTGGAGACGCTTTGGGGACGCTCAGGTAGACCTGTTTGCCTCCCCGGACACGTCCCATTGCCAGTGGTTTTACTCCCTGGCCGAGGGACCCCTCGGCACGGATGCACTGGCGTGCAGCTGGCCTCGGGGCCTACGCAACTATGCGTTTCCCCCAGTGAGCCTTCTCGTGCAGACACTGTGCAAGGTCAGGGAGGACGAGGAGCAGGTCCTCTTGGTGGCGCCATACTGGCCCAGTCGGACTTGGTTCCCCGAACTGATGCTCCTCGCGACAGCCCCTCCTTGGCGAATTCCTCTGAGGAGGGATCTCCTTTCTCAGAGAGGGGGCACCCTCTGGCACCCGCGTCCAGACTTGTGGAATCTCCACTTATGGTCCCTGGACGGGACGCGGAGGTTCTAGGTGGGCTACCTCCAGCGGTAGTAAACACCATCGCTTCAGCTAGAGCCCCGTCTACCAGACACGCTTACAGGCTGAAGTGGAACCTGTTCGTCGGTTGGTGCTCTTCCCGCCTGGAAGACCCCCGTAGATGCCCGATCGCAGTCGTGCTTTCTTTCCTGCAGGATGGCTTGGAGCGAAGGCTGTCTCCCTCCACCCTGAAAGTGTATGTTGCCGCCATTGCCGCACATCACGATGCAGTAGACGGTAAGTCTCTGGGGAAGCACGACCTGATCATCAGGTTTCTCAGAGGGGCAAGGAGGCTGAATCCTCCGCGCCCTCACCTGTTACCCTCTTGGGATCTCCCCTCGGTCCTCATGGCCCTGAAGGAGGAGCCCTTCGAGCCTCTGCAGTCAGTAGAGCTTAAGGTTCTGTCATTAAAGACAGCGCTCCTCACCGCTTTGGCCTCGGTCAAGAGGGTAGGGGACCTGCAGCCATTTTCGGTCGACGATTCGTGCCTACAATTCGGGATGGGTAACTCTCACGTGGTCCTGAGACCCCGGCCCGGATATGTGCC